>NC_142125.1:5287500-5445000 GCF_056152115.1 Neolamprologus brichardi
GATGAAATTAAAAATAAATTTATTTGGAATTACTTGCTGGAGGAGTTTGTGGTGGTTTCTCATGCTGCAAAAATGCACACGTGTAGTATTTTTGGTGCACAAAGACAAAGTTAGCAGTGTGTTGCAATTACATGCTATTATTAAATAGTTGTCATGTGTTGTGGAAAGTGCTTCACAAAAGAAGTAGTGTGGTGGTTTTCTAATTCATTTTTTATAGTGACTGATGACTGTAATGAATGTATTCTGCCACTTGAGGGCAGCAGACATCATAGGTAGTTCACACAGTGTTTTGGATAATCAAATTTTTCCTCTACTTCCCAGCAAACCACAGTTTCAGGGAAGGAACTGTCATATTTTTCATATAAGGCTGGAGGAAATTGTTTACCGTAAAGCCTCAAAAGAAAGGGTCTCCTGGATTTGAAAGTGTAGTCATTTTACTGTTGCATTGCCCATGTGTGGGTTTGAGTTATTTGGAATCTTCTGTTGCTCCATTTAAATGTGTTGGCAGGGCTTTTTTGTTGTGAGTGATGACTTCAGGCTTACATGACTAAGCCAGGAAAAGTCAGTTTTTTTATTTTTTTGCTGTCCCTACTTTGGAAAACTGGGCCTTTCTCTTGTTTCATAACCAGACTCACTCCGGGAGGTGCTGACCTCACTCACGTGCCCACTTAAGGCTTTCAGAGCATAAACCACAACCGGTTTATTTTGAATGTCAAAACTCTTGCAGGCTCTCAAGAAGTGCGAGTATGGTGCAAGTAAAAGTATTTACGCAGAAATGTTCTAATGATTATTAATGTGCATGGTGAAACTGCTGCGTAAGGTTCAAAAGCAGGAACAGGAAGTTTTATAAATCATTTCCAGTATAGAATACAAATGAGGAAAGATAAATTACACAATTTTATTTAGAAACGGTCATATTTTTGTTTTTAGCAGAGTTGACGTAGGCTGTAAAGACTTTACTTGGCTTGATTAATTATGATATATTTTTTTTTAGAAAAGAAACAGTCACCAAAACCTCACACATCCTGCTCTTTGTTCTCCTTTCTAATCTGCTGTTTTCATCAAAACCTTCTCATCCCAGCTGCACACACACACACTCATGAACAATATACAAACTCATCAGTTAGCCTCAGGGCTTGGAGACATCTGAGTAACACTTCAGACAAACAAGATGAATTGGTTATGTCAAAACCACCACTTCTTTAATCCAGATTTATAATAGAGGATGTTGAAACCAAGAGCTGCACCGTCGTGTCTGCGCTCTGAGATTTTAAGGCTGCTCATGCTGAAAAGTGAAGCACAAAAAGACAGTGCGCTTTCCAAGCGAACTCGTTTCTCTTGACGTGTGCTGTTGTGCAGCTGAAACAGCTGGGTGTTCCGTCGTGTCTGGAAAGCTGTGCCCTATAAATGAGGAACCAGTTCTTTTGGTTCATAGTGCTTCCAGTTTTAGTTTTGCTTCAAACTTCTCCTGTATGAGTTTGTAGTGAAATATTTAGAGTTTCACAACATTGGCCTCTTCCTCAGCTACACACACTACTGAAGTATCTCACAAATGAACTGCCTGACCCAAGTGTTTAAGTGCTGCTCGGTGGTACAGAAACAGCGAAGTGCAGCGCACTGACAAAGGACGACGAGTATCCAGTGAGAGCCCTTACTCAAGAGCCATTTGGTGGTGTTTCAGAGCACATCAGGTTTGTGATAGTAAGTCGGTGCATATCTCCCATGGATCGCCACGTACTGTAATTAAAAGATTGCACTGTCTGCACCCAGGAGCGAATAACATGATACACACTATGACAGTCCACGGTGTCATGTTTGAGTGGTACTCGAGCACAAAGCAGCTGGAAGCTTTGGGAGAACTCACTGGGCTGCGTTTACTGAGTCAACCACAGTGGCAATAAAAGGGACCAGCCCATGTGAATCATTGTGTTTAGCAATGATGTAATTTCTAAAGCGCTTGCTCCAATGCAGCGGTGTCGTTTGGAAATACGGCATTGTCAGCTTGATTCATAAAGAATTACCGTGTAACAATCTGTTTGAATAATCAAGAGCATTTATCAGGAAAGAATGGCTGCTGCTCTTCATGTGGCTTTTGAATGTTTTGGTTGTTCAAAAAACTTGCACTGCAACTAACTATTGCCGTTAGGAAAATGTAATATCTACAAACCAAATGCAATTCCCATCATCATCCTATCATCCGGTAGCTCTGTTTACTTTTAATTTGCAAACGTTAGCAGGCTATCGTGCAGTCGGGTTAGTTGGAGAACATTGTAAACTTTACCTGGAGCATGTTAGCTGAGCAAACCGCTCTCAGCAGTTAATGATACATGCAGCTCCGAAGAGCTGCTAACATGCTGTAGCTGCGAGTGATCTGGTGTCACACTTTGTCAGACTGCACAGCATTTTTATCTCTTGCCCTCGTCTAATGAAGCGAGTGTCCCAGTTTTCTTTTTTTTATTTGGCTCAGGCTCAAAAAAGTAAACATGTCTCACAAAGAATGTGTCGATGTAGCTCGTGGATGCATCCCTACTGAAATCCAAAGATCAGCTGAAGTAGCAGTTTTATGAATTAAAGTCATAGTCTCAGTATTAGTAACTTGTCCTTCATTGCCTACTATTTATCCTCTATTATCATGTTGTCTTAGGTGGTGTCCACAAGTCACTAGCTTTGTTGAACTGAGTTATGAACTAAATTCAGTATCAGAATGTTGCTTTGGACCTTTGGCTGTTTGATCACATGGATACTACAATTAAAAGAGCAGCTTTAAAGAAGCATAGAACAAATATAAGATTGAATAACAATGACATAACATAATTACTTTTGAATGTGCCACCCCATAAAACAAGCAGGGAATACTTATGCTTGTGTCCAAGCATGTGTCATTGTAGCAATGTGGCTAATAGGGTGAATCACAAAGCAAATGGAAAAGAGTCGAAGCGCAAGATTTTCTTTATGTACCGGCGCGGGCTCCAGCATGACACACGCTGGCTGTGACACGGTGTGAGATTTTCCTTGATGACTTCTTGCAGGCTTAGTTACCGGCTTTGTGGATCGGGACACGAGCGACTTTAACCTCATCAGACTTGAAACGGAGTTGAGAGACTCTCAAACCCAAACCCTCTTCATCTCTCTTTATATCGCTGCTCTTATTAGCCTCGTGAAATCACGGGACACACTTCACATGCGCCACCATTGACATTTCACTCATCGTGTTAATGATAATTCATGCAGCTGACGGCGCTGGGAGAAATGTTCATTTATCAGGCTCGATAATGAACAAATAAAACAATGTATCAGGTGAATAATGAGGGAGTTGTGTGCGTAAGAGGCGGAGTGACAACTGAGACACTATGATCAAGTCCCACAAATGTTGCCTTTATACAAGAGGTATCACATCACAGCTTGAATTATTCATTTACAGGAAGTCATCTTCAGCAGAAAAAAACTGCAACAGGCTATTTATAAGTTGTTTTCATGTTGCCTGTGCTGTATAGTTACCCGAAGTCTTATATTAATTAGTACTTAAATTGCAATTTTGATAACTTGGAGCAGCAGGTAGCAGAATACAGGATATTAAGAGCGCCTGATGTGTGGAGGCAAATGAGAGACCTGTGAAGGAACCGAGAGGAAATTAAAGGTCTGGAAAATTTAAACGCTTTGAGCAATGAGCCAGCTACGAGGATGTCAATTTTCCACACACCAAAGTGCACTAAAATTACACATCATCTAGTGTGCATAATCATCGGCCCTGGAGCTAGCTTTAATATACAGTAGCTGTTAAACGGTACAGATACATAAACACATTCTGGGGCGGCTTTCTTGTAAGCGAAACCTGCAAATTTCCACCTGTGAGATATGGTCAAGCATGGCTAAGTGTGTATCAAGGGGGCAGATTGAGGCTTCGCGGCAGTAAGAGAGAAAGAGAAGCATCCAGAGAGTGGAGCTGATTGAAGTGCTGACCTTTTGGTGGGTCTGTGTAAAGAGGGGGCCTGCAGACTCTCAGTCAGCTGTCAGATACTGCATCCAGCCTGGTAGTGGGAGTAGGGCCCTGACACCAGCCTCCCACCACTTTGCCCTGTTTGTGTCATCCATTCCTCCATTCTTACAGCCTTCTATTCCACATAAACACCCACCCACCCGCAAAACACACACACGCAGGCGAGCGCTGCCGCAAACACTCACCCAGACGCAAACATCCACACAAACACAAATATATTTCTGCCTGTGCCAGCTAGGTAACATTTCTACAAATAGAAGTGTGGGCATTTGGGAGAAAAAAATTGCAAAGCTGCAAACACAGCCTGCTGTAGAGGTGAGATAATCAGCTTTGTGGTAACAGCAAATGGCCCCCTGAGTGGCAAGGCAGGTAATCATTGCGCTGAGTATTTCTGTGGGAGAGGGGAAAAGTGCTTTTCTGTTCTCATGCGTGTGTCTATGCATATTCACACAGAAATGAGCAGCCAACTCAAAGACACGCAGGTATAAAAGTATCACATACACGCACCTAGAAGATTCATTAGTGCGTATACGAAAGGACGATTTAGTCGCTGATCTGCCACTTATGGTTTCTTTTTTCTTTTTAAAGAATTCAAAAAATAACTCAAAACAAGGATGTATTTGCGGAGCCGTGAAACATCCTGGGCCATACCAATGCAACAAGACACAAAAAAGTCTGTTGTGCTCAGAACTGCACTCACTTACTAAAAGCCGACCAGGTGGGGCACATTTACATGAGAGGCAAAAACATGCTGTAGATTTGCTTAAATTGAGCTTGGAGTTCTTCCATATCCCCAGTCTGTTTCGAGTTTAGCATCGCTTTGATGATCTTCGCTGAATTACTCATTACCGAAAAGAGACATTTACTCTTTCCTTTTTGTCAATTCAAG
The DNA here is from genome assembly GCF_056152115.1 of Neolamprologus brichardi. Classification (NCBI taxonomy): domain Eukaryota; kingdom Metazoa; phylum Chordata; class Actinopteri; order Cichliformes; family Cichlidae; genus Neolamprologus; species Neolamprologus brichardi. Next base: position 5,292,387 of record NC_142125.1, read on the forward strand.
GCTCTAATTAGCAGATTTGAGTGGTTTCATGCACATTTTTACAGCAGTGTGCATGAATAAAAATGAAAAGATGCAATAGCTGTCAACAAAAGGCAATGCAAATTTAATCTTCTCTTGAAGAATAAAGGAAAAAGTGAAGGCGGCACATCTGCGTGTGTCTGCACGAGAAAATGTGAAGCCCACTATCGCTGGGAAAGACGTGTAAAATATCTGCCTTCCTGCTGACTGTGAGGACCGTGGCTGTTTGGCATTCTAACTCCAGGTGTCACATGCTACAAGGGAGCGCATCAGCTGGGTGGGACCCATCTTGTGTGTACAGTATATACAAACAGTACAGCCTGAACGTGTATACCTGTGCAGATGAAAACGACAGATTTCAGAATCTCATAGTGAACGGTTGGACCAGGTTAAACCACACACGCACAGACATATATATATTGTTTCTATGATGCCAGTAGTCTGGCCTTTTGTGCTTCTGCTGAAAACAGACAAATCTCAGCGGTTAGTCATGGGGCAAAAAAAAAAAAGAGCTCCATTTTAGGTCCAGTCTGGCTTTACATTTCTCGTGACTCAATCGAAATCACCAACAAAACACAGACGCACACATGATGCATGTCTGACTGCTGTTTGAGGAAGTTTGTGGAAGTAAGTTTGCATCCAAAATTGAAACAAAATTATTAACTGATATGCTTTTCTAGTCAAGCTGCCTCCTTCTCTTTCTGATTTTCTGTATGACAAACGGACTCGCGAACGCTGAGTTTATGAGCTGCCAAACCAAAAACTTGAGCCTTTCGTGAGGAAACAAATGGTTAGAGGTATCAGCAAGAAGGATGGAAATATTGCAAGGTCAGTGACTGAGCCAAGGAGTGGCCATGGACAGACAGCACTAATGTGTGCCCACCATCTGACCACTCCACACAAATAATGTTACAAAGTTAAAGAGAGTAATTCCTACTTCTCTTGGCTTTATTGTAATTTCTTTAAGACTGCTGTATCCACACGAACACCTCTTAATAGCAAGCCTTCTATTTAAAATTGATTAAACATAATCTTTTTTTTTAAATGTAGGACTGCATGAAAAGCTTACTGTTGTATACTCCATGGCGTACATGTCTGTCATACCCAGTGTTGGGAAGGTTACTTTTAAAATGTATTCCATTACAGATTACAGAATACATGCCCCAAAATGTATTCTGTAACGTATTCCGTTACATTACTCAATGAGAGTAACGTATTCTGAATACTTTGGATTACTTAATATATTATCATGCTGTTTACAACTACATGAATGTACTATTGCTGTGATTTATTACTGTTACTGAAGGTCTGCGGCTCCGAACCGTAGTAAAGGGACCTCTGGCTAATACGGTGGGTTCTGTGTCGGGCTCGTAGCCGAAAACTAGCTTTACTTTGTTGTCTGGGTCAACTTTGCTAGCGAGAGACAGAGAGAGGCGTTGAAAGGCTGCTCCAACAGAACTTATTGTTTTTGGAGGAAAACACGAACACGGTGTACAGTCGAGTCTTAATAGCTTACTTACAACTGGGCTCTTCAGGCTCTCTTCTTGGCTGCAGTGGTTATTATTATATTTACATGCTTCCAGCTCCCGTTTCTGCTCATGACAGCTCGTACTTTTCCTTTTTCGCCCTCCCTCGCTCACAGACACATAACGGGTATGGCAGTCCATTCTCCCTGCAGCACGGACTACACTGCCTATGATGCTACATTCTTTAGAGCTATACCGGTAGCATTCTGCCTATTAGCTTAGCACGACAACAACAAAAAGGCCTCTCTCACCCAGGAAACACGCAGAGAGAGAGCGTAGCCCTGTAACCATGGCAACCGTAACGCTGCCACCTGGAACAACAGAACGTAGCTGTCAAACAAAACCCAAACAGTCCTGACCCGCCACAATATGAAACAGGGAAGTACCGCCGTGTAATCCATTTATTTCAACAAAGTAACTGTATTCTAAATACCACCTTTTCAAACGGTAACTGTAACGGAATACAGTTACTCATATTTTGTATTTTAAATACGTAACGGCGGTACATGTATTCCGTTACTCCCCAACACTGGTCATACCTGAATAAAAGATGAAAGTAGAAAAGAGTAAGTTTAAAAAAATGACTACTTGGTCAATCAAAGAGACATCAGTTTCTCTGCCACACCAATATAAATTATATTCTCAGCCTGCTAACCACATCAAAATTGTCTGGTTTTATCACTGATACTGAGACTTTAGCCGTTGACAGGACTCACCTCAGTCTTGGGCCACTGTATCATTTATTAAGCTAAAGCTTTTTGTCAGTACATAACTTGTATTAGTCTATAGAGCTCTGAGTGATGGTATGCCTTAACTCATATATCTAATATTAGCATTCATCTAGCTAAACATTATCACTATTATAATTATTGCAAAGATTACCACATTACTACAACAAGAATTGTTGGATAATATTACTTTACATGTTCTGGAAACCTAGTTATTGCACAGTAATTGCCATAGCAGACACACTGATCACCTTTACATTTCATGTAAGAGTAATGATACACCCTAAAACCCCCACAGGGCAGGAGTAGCTGTAAACAAGCTACCAGTTACATGCCGCGATCCTAGCCTAGACACTCAGTTCTTCCCAAACATGGGACCAAATACTGATCCCTGAGTGCAAATATCATCAGATCGCTCCACTGTCCTTTTCCGTGGTTGGTCACTTCTTTGGTGACTGCAATTTTCCTTTTAGAGAGAATCACACACACTTTCCCTTCTCCTCTTAAGATCACTTACTCCCATGTGGTGCGCCAGGCCCTGTCGTGTGCCTCCTGGGGCTTTTTCAAGCACATTTTCCTGCAGACTCTCCTCAGCTGGTTTAAACTGCTCTGTTGCCTTTTTCCAAAACATCTAGTGGATGTGCCTGGGCACGTGAGGATGCATTCACACACTGGTGCACATGAGCACGCACACACTCATCATGAAAGTGCAGGTAGTTATTTACTGTCCTTTCAACTGCACAGTTATACTCTTGCGCATTATGTGTGTGTGTGTGTGCGCGCGCATGTGTGTGCGTGCGAGGCTGCATAACATGCCAAAAGAGGAAATGAGGCAAAGTGTAAATAACACCAGAGGAGCACCTCCGGGTTGCCTTTCCTTCCTCTTGGGCTGTGTTGAAACCTTCATGTCATTGCATCTGCTCTGCCACCTGTGCTGTTGTGAAACTTTGTAACTAACACTGTATTTCTTTAAATTACACTCATGATGTGACATTTCCTATATGCAGATTTAATAAAAAAAAAAAGCTGTGTCATTTTAGCAAGTGGTAACTTGCACTGGCTGAAGGAAGCTAGCATGTGCCATGTACATGTAAAGAAGGCTAATCCACTGAGTCATATGCAAGTTAGGCTGAAAAGGAAAAACAAACTTTAATATTTTTTTTAAAGTTTAGCTAGTTTGTCTACTTTGTGATCTGATGCCACACAGTGAGGATAGTCAAATGTGTTTGGAGTTAAATTCCCCACCATTTTTATTCCCACAGAAGGAACACTTCAGATATGGTGCTCTCTTATTACTTTGGAACGATAACATATCACTTTCCAATCTGTGTCGTCTTCATACATCATACATGTACTGTTTTTACCTATCTGGATAAATCACAAGCTTCATGTCCTTGTAAGCTTTGCACAACAAAAGCAGGAATGCAACTGATAGAAATTCGATAACATCTCAAATGCTTTTTTAGATGACACGATGAGCGCGTCTTCCTCGAACCTGGACCAGATCAGCTAATCCATCAGTGCCGGTTGACACTCGCTTCTGTAGCCAATGTGACGGACGAATTATGGTGACGTCATGGTCACAAGCATGTACACTGAGTCACTGTAGGAAGATATGCCAGCAAGCTAGTTTCCACCTTGAACAAGGTGGAAACTAGCTTGCTTCAGAGAAGCTAGAAATAATCCCCTAACATGCACAGACCAACTTTGGCCCTCAGCAGGACCTGTGAGGTGAATGCAACTATAAAACCTGTTATGGTCAGTGAGTAATGACACCACAGACTACAAACAATGTATCTGAGATAGTGCAACAGTGTCATGATTATAAAGTACAGTGCTTAAACAACAGTTTATATTTGAACAGTTTTTGCACAAGACATGTGTGTCATTATTGACGTATGACCCAACATATATTATACTGTTACTGTTACAAATCGAATGATGTCCATGTAAATTCCCTGTGACCCTCTGCTACTGTACCCTTTCCCCACTTTAACTCTAGTATCGTTCATTCTAAGTTTGCTTTTCCAGAGGCATTTGGATCAGCACAACAATGACTGAGAATGTAGACTGCAGAAATCCAAAAACATAACATCCTCTTTTCTAAATGTCACCAAAAACCAATTTATTGTAATCCTGCTTTTGATTTCTGTGTTGTAACTTGCAGCCTGTCTAACTCTTACTGCATGAGCATGTTCCACTGGCATTCATCCCAGGTCAGGCATGCTCTCAATGTAGCTAGTGACTGATTCCACACGTGGAGGCTTGGGAGGTGTGCTTTTCCATGACTCCAAATAGGCAAAGTGCTTTTTGAATCACTATGGAAAGGTCAGATGGTTTACAGTGCAGAAGCACATACCACGTTTGATGAAAAAGCCTTGAATGATTTAATAAAACATCCCCTAATATTTGTCGGACGAAAAGAGAGAGATTTTTACCCTGATATCACATATTTACCAGTATGTTAAATGAATAGCTGGACGTTTGATAAAATACACTAATCCCCTTTTACACTGAAAGTCGTATGATGAGATTGATACCAGTCTTAGACCATAGGTAGCAACTGGTTAGCTTAGAGTGGGAACACTCTAAACTCTCTGGTTTGGTGCGTGTATTAGAATAGAATAGAATAGAATTCAACTTTATTGTCATTGCACATGCACAGGTACAGGGCAACGAAATGCAGTTTGCATCCATCCAGAAGTGCTTTAGCCATAATATAGATATATTACAATATATATTAGCAATAATATAGATATGTAAGTATATTACAGAAATGGGTCTATTATGGTATGTTATAATGTACACGGTATGAAGTATGTTATGAATATCCTATAACTATAAGTATGTACAGGCTGTAGTGAGTACAAGCTATGAGCAGGATATAAATATGAAATAAAAAACTATACAGAAATCTGAGATATACAGCTATACAGAAATGTGAACTATGCAAGTTATAAACAGTTGTAGGATTAAAAATTATCGTATGTACAGAATGATTATTTACACAGAGCTATACAGTAGTGCAGTTAAGACAAGTGAGATATGTGGATAATTTCTACAGAGGCTATATAAAGTGCTTGTGGTTGTGATTAGTTAGTTCATTCATTGCTCATTTACAAACACGTCATATTTAATTTCTTTAATTTTGCAAAAACAGAAGACATAAAAATGTGAATCTGATGTGTAAACTCCACATTTGTCTACTTCTTTTCTGTTAATTACAGTTTTTTGTCTAAGCTAAGCTAATTATCATCTGGTGATACCTTTTGGCAGTAATTTGGCTGTTTTTTTGTTTCTTTGTTTTTCCCACTCCCTTTGGCAGAATTGGCGGAGTTCATTTGAACTGGTTGGTTTCCTGGTACGGCGCTGGCTTTTATGCATATTCCACAAATTTTCAATACAGTTAAGAGGTATGTTTGGAAATTTAAAGGTGAGGTTTTCAAACCTTACAACACTATACCAAGTGTTAAGCATGGTGGTGGTAGCATCATCCCCTGGGGTTGTTTTGCTGCTAGTGGTACTGGTACATTTCACAAAGTGCCAGGAAGCTAATTATTCTAATATCTGGCAAGCAGAGTGCTCAAATATCCCACTAAAATTATCCCAGAAGCTTACTGATGGCTACCAAAAGCATCTGGCTGAGGTTCAATTTGCTAACCAAATAATATCGGGTGTGTATGTATACTCTGGATCTTGTGTGGATTAGAGAAAATCCAAAATAAATGTAAACTTGTCCAGCCAACACTTTTTAAAGTCATTAAAGATGTGTGGTGTACAATCATTCCACCTAGGAAAAACAACAGCTCAAGTCATTCAAGTTATTAAAAGCCCCAAATTACTACAACATTTATGCCCATCATAAGCAGATGTAAACTTTTGGTTACAGCTGCATGTACTTGAAATATTTAAGCACTATAAATCTTTCATCAGCCTCTAGTTTACTGTTCATTCTGACATCTATGTTTAAATGCAACACTAGCTTGTTAGTTGTGAACACATACACCACTAAAATAAATTATTTTTTCTTTTAACATCATATTAAAATATGCACTTTACAACAGTCAAAAAACAAACTAGCATTCATTAGAAACTATGAGATAAGCTTATTTACAACAGACTTGTATTACACTCATTTACTGTGCCTTACTGGAGACTTACAGCTAGAAATGGGAAATTGGTTCTGATATTTATTGATCTATGTGCAAACATGAATTTATAAGGCAAAAACCGAGTTTGTATGACTTCAAAGTAACTATTTGGTATGACCTTTAGTCTTCAATATAACCTGAATTCTTTTAGGCGAGCTTTCTTGTAATTTGTTCAGCAGTCTTCAGGAATAGTTCTTCTGGCTTCTTGAAGAACATTACAAAGCTTGTCTTTGGATACTGACTGCCTTTTGTGGCTCAAGAGTTGGGAGTTTGCCTTGTAATCGGAAGGTTGCCAGTTCGAGCCCCGGCTTGGACAGTCTCGGTTGTTGTGTCCTTGGGTAAGACACTTCACCCGCTGCCTGTTGGTGGTGGTCAGAGGGCCCGGTGGCGCCAATGTTCGGCAGCCTCGCCTCTGTCAGTGCGCCCCAGGGTGGCTGTGGCTACAATGTAGCTTGCCATCACCAGTGTGTGAATGGGTGGATGGCTGGATATGTAAAGCGCTTTGGGGTCCTTAGGGACTAGTAAAGCGCTATATAAAAACAGGCCATTTACCATTTACCATTCACATTACTTCTTGATAGCCACCCTTTCACTTCAGACTTCAGTACACAGTAGATGGATAAACTGAAGGTCCAGGTACATCTCTCGGGTCCTGTGTCAGTTGTTTGCTGCATTTTTTTCCCTATTTCTTAAACACACGATCTTCATTATCATCACTTGAGTTATTCTTGAATGATTCATAGTTCATTGTTAAGTGGCTTGAGAAACAACAACAAACTAACAATAAAACCCCCAAAACTCTAACTGGAAGAAAAATGTCTAAAAAAGAAAAACACCTTCTAAATACATACATTACACAAAACAGTCTGGCTATTATTAATAATATATTATAAAGAAATGAGGGATGTGGCAAGACTGTACAATATGGTCAGTGATTATGATATGCTTATAATTCAAGGATCAAAATCACTAATAATGTTAGAGTCAGGAAGCTGGAGCAAAGGAAGTTACTAAATGTGTTGTTGCTCTGTCAGTGACAGAGGCTAAACATTTATGAATAGTCATTAAGGTTATTTTCAAAGGGCTACTAATGATACTGATTATCTTTGTCACATGTAGATTTAGACTGTTTCCACTTATTTCTTTCTTTAAATAGCACACAGAGTAACTTGAGTGGAAACAGCTTACAATTTTGTTCATACTACTTGGAAAATATTTCACAACCAACAGAACATTCAGAGGCTTGAACTAACTTGCTATCCTGATTATATTTTTTAAAAAAAAAGAAAAAATGTTCTTTTATAGGCATGTACTATGTACCAGTCAAATCCTGCCTCCACCCCCATTTGTAGTCTGAAATTGCCCTTTAAATTGCCACTGAACTTGGCATATCACAGCCAACCCACCACGAAATGTGTCTGATTATATAATTTTTTCACAAACGCTCGTGGAAGCTCAATAAACACATCTTTAACAAGCAGTAGTCAACACTAGACACGTCAGCTGCTATAGTATAAATAGATACAACTGACTAATTAACTGTGAACTCATATTTGGCTGACTGGCTGTATCGAGTAGTATCAAAGAGAAAGAATAGACATGACTAAACATAGACAAGGCTGAGGCCTGGTGGAGCGAGTGAGGTGAGGCTAGTTGTCATTAGGTTTATCGGATATGCTGATGAAATAAGTTCAGGACTCTGGTGAGAGACAAGACTGCAATAGCAAACAGCGGGGCTCGTATATGACCTAATGGATTCTGTCTGCTCTGCATATCCCTAGTCCTAAATGGCTATTTCTGACTGCTGCTGGTTGCTGTCATGGAACCAGCATCAGTCAGTGCAATGGGCTGGACTAATGCTACTGCCAAGCATTGTCTAGCTGCTTCTTGACAGTGATGTATGCTCCCTTGTTTTAGGCAACCAACAAGCTGTAGCTACTGAGCAGCAAATGTAAGAACATGTTCCACTCTTAAAACTCCCACAAACCCAATATAACAGCATTGCTGATGCATGTGATTTAAAAGGACATCAGACTGAGGCAGATAGATTGGTTAATAGTGATCGCTTTGGGAAAATCGCATCTCCTCCCCTGTCAGAGTGAAGTGGAAATCGGTTAGTGTGGGAGAAATGTTCGAGTGAAGCTGGAAACTTTTTGTAAGCAGTCAAGAGTTCAATATGATATCAGTAATGTGGTACTGTGCAAAATCTTGATTCACTCTTTATTCTCTTTATCTATCTATCTGTCTATCTGTCTGTCTGTCTGCCTGTCTGTCTGACTGTCTGCCTGTCTGTCTGTCTATCGAATGACTGTTGAATAGAACTGCAGTTTTCACCTGCCTTTCAATTTCCTCTTCCTGTTATTGTACCTTGGATTGAAACTGTCAGTAGCCACAGACTGTCAAAGTTTGAGGAAAAAGAACCTTCCTGGTTCTGTAAATTCAGGATACACTGTATATGATAATGACAGTCTCAGGATAGCCAGTGCGTGGGTTGTGGAGCTGTCATGCCTGAACAAATGCTGCCATGGTCCTGTATAGGGTTAAACCGAAACCTCGTCTTTGATCATTAGTTATATACTGTGGATACAAAAGGGTCAGAGCAACCTTCCCCGTGTGACTCATTTCAGCTTCCAGCTTTCCACCCATACACAGTAAATATTTAACTACACGTCATTGGTGGCATTCTGCAGTCAGTGTCCAAATGCACCTCTTCTCCGAAATGATGCTGGCATTTCATTGATTTCCACAAAGTATGCTTGAATTTTTTCTGGTGGGAAAAGTGGGAGGTCGTGGTAGCGTCTATTTGCATGTTCATTTTATGATTTTTTCAGTAGAAAGTCTGGATGGAGGTTCCCCTCATTTAGATTGTTTGGAACCTGTTTTAAAATTCTAGCCTTAAGTTTACAGAGACCAATCGGGACAAAGTACGGTGACCTTACTTTTATGAAATTAGTGCTGCTATCGTGAAATACAAAGAGAAAGAGAGCGAGAGAGAGAGAGCGAGACGGCCAAGAGGAGGAAGAAAACGGGGCAAGGTGGGGGGTGGCAAAGCCTGGAAAACTGTGGCGTACTTGTGGAAAAAAAGGGGGCGGGGGGGATAAAATTGCAGAAAGGGATGAGAGGGAAGGGGGCGGTAGAGCCAGAGGGAGACGGGAATACATGACGTTGTCAGTGGGGTTGGAGGGCTATTTTGAGAATGTAATAGGGAGAAAGCTGCTGCGCACGTCTCTGGGCTGACGTCACAGATGAGATCAACTCTCTGCGCAGCCTGCCAGCCCGATCATGTGGCCCTTAATGACCTTCGCTATCGGTGCTTAAATTACTGCGTATCAACTGCAAAGCAAAACAACAGGAGAAAGTAAAGAAAACTAAAGTAGAAGGAAGAAAAGACACGAAAGAAGACAAAAGTCCTTTTTATGATAAAAACAAGTTGGGTTGGGAGGGGGGGGGGGGGGGCGTGGGGGTAAAAGCAGAAGAAGAGAGAGAAAAACTAATTAGCGAGAGTGTGAGTGGAAGGACCAAGGGTGGAGAACAGAAAGACAACGGGAGAGATATAAAACAATGCAGCGCCAGCCAAGATTGAATTAGCCTGCAGCTTTGGCTACCCCTAAGTCTAGGATGGAGGAGGATTAGTGGGCTGGGATTCTAGAGAGTGTGTGGGAGTGTGTGGAAGTTTTCAACCACGTGGGAGGAGAGCAGGGCGATTTGGCAAGTTCGGAACTTGCTTGCACCAACAAAGGAAATGCCTGCATCTGGTATTCATCACCAGTGTGTACTGTACACACACACGCACAAGCACACACACACACACACACACACACAAACACACACAGCTATTATCTCCTATCTGTTTTTTTTCCCTGTGTGAAAGTGCTAGGAGTAGTAGTGCACATCATAACAGGTTGCTCTTAAACTGATTTTGTGTCCCCTCTACACACGCTGACCTCAAAGGGTGAAATTTTTTACAACTGATACTACTCAGTGAATGGATAGAGCTCTCGCAAAAGTCATATCTTTGTTTTACCAGAAGTAATACGCAAGAAGTCCGTTCTGCATTGCCAAAACCACCTACCCAACCACCCACAATCCCTGCCCCGAGTCTCCCTCTCCTACACTCGCTCTCACTCTTGTTTTTTTCCAGTCGCTCTCCCTCCTTTGTTCTGCTCTGTTCTATTTTCTGCACTCCGCGCTAACACATAACCTTTGTCGGACCACCAGCCCCTCTAGCGCTACGCCATAGGCTGTCAAACACACAAATAAACAAACAGATACAACTAACACCCTCCCAGCCTGGCCGAGTTTCACGACTATAAAGGTTCTTATCGTGCCCGGCTTGTGTCATGTGGGTGGATTTCATTAGCTTATTTAGCACATTCAGCCCAGTTCCAGCCTGTCCTATTGTGGGCCTTTTTTAGTGTGAGCAGACCAGCTCTGTAAAAAGCAGCAATTATCAAGTCTACTTTGCGGGGGTGTTGAAGTTACACCATTTGGATGAGGTTGTGCGGTAAGTGGTTGACAGGCCCAGATCTGGGCTTTGGAAGTACAGTACAGCACCACTAGTGTCCTGTGAGTCGTGCAGCATCTCGACACAGGACAGACTGTGAACGAGACTAACGTTTCACTGTACACAGACAGAATATGGAACGCGGTGTGAAGTGTCCTGTTACAAACGTGATAGGCTAAGCCATAACAGTACATCGTATTCTCTCACAGGATCCATGTGGAGGCTCGGATCGCAGCTGTATATGATTCACAATAATATGCTACTACAAGGCAATGGTTTGAATTGTTGCATCTTGCGTTAGGTAATAATTGCAGATACAGAAGACAGACAGTGCTCCCATATGAGTATTACCTCCTCCTGTTGAGATTTTTTTAACTTTGAGGTTAAAAATAATTTTATTTTTGAACCAAAGCCACCGAATTAACCGTGCAACCAGACTGCACAGGACCGAGGAAGACAATTACACTTAACTATCACTTGTTTATAACATGAAATAGTCTGCCAAATCATGCTGATCAACCCACTGTAGTATCAAAGTGTCCCCGCGACAAGATTTAAGGAAGAGTATTCTGGTTACATTACTTTCTACACAAAATATGCCTTATCCCTTTTATGTTTCACTTGGGAATGCACTGACTCCGTATGGGGTGACCAATGTGCTCTTAATGATATACAGAAGCTAAGGACAAAGAGTTCAGAATGTTACTCATCGCATATACATGCACTCCATCCTCTCTGTGATTAATGTGCTGTCTTTAGAGAACGAATACGGTGAGTTTGATTGTGAAATGTTTGGATTTTATCCAGCCAGTCTGCCTCCGGGCACTGTTCAGGCTACAGATGTTGCATTTAGTTGTTACTCACTTTCTCACTTACTCACTCATTCAGCAGTGCTATATATTTGATAATACACACCCAAGTTGATATTGTGGTTTTTTTCTTTCTGACTAAGATAGGAAAGAGTCTGCAAGTCAAACTATCAGCTTCCTGAAAAGTTGCAACAAAAAGTTTTTTGGACAAAAGTCGGGAATGTCGTGACTCTGGAAATGGATGTCTGGTTGTTTTGTCCTTGGCCTGGCTGTTCAGAAGTAACTGTAAGCTGTGACTAAATCTGTCTTAAGTGACACTTTCTTTTCTTGTCCCTTGTCATTGCATGTTTTGCACAATTCTTTCTCTCTCTCTCACTCTCGTTTTTTTTCTCCTCACACTCTCTCTGGCATGTTGTCTGCTTATGTGTGGAAAGCAGCAGAGCTCAAGATGTGTCATCAATCATCTGCGCTGTGAGCCGGGAGAGCGAGCGAGCAACACTTCAAACGGGGCTTCTTCTGCAGGTGTGGGATCAGAGACCCCGTCCACACCAAAACCCATCCCACTCAACTTCTAACCCCTCTGGGGTTTTTTTTAACCCCACACTATATCTGAAGTACTTGTGTAACAAGAATCTCAATGCATTTAACCACTACTTTGAGTGATCTAGCTATTTTTGTAGCGTAATCCCAGAGGTACTAAAAAGTATCTGTAGCAAAGTCCAACTAGAAATGTGTATTTCAGTGTGTTTTCTGCAGATAAACTATCATTTTAATTACTGCAAAAAATTCCACCCCACAAATGTATCTTGACCTGAATCCATTTTTTTTTCAATATAATGCATTTAGTTAAAAATAATACTGAAACTTGTGAACCCTAACATGTTATAAATGACCTCTCATATCAAAGGACTTTGATATGAGAGGTCTTTTGACCCACAAAGGTCATTATTTGTGCGTGCAATGCACTCACTGGGCCAGTGACAGAAACCGCTCAAACTTATGAGCTATGGTTACTAAGGTTACTAAGTTCCTATTGTGGCCCAGAGTATACAAATATTGTATTGATCGTAACTTCCAGTTAAAAGGAAACAATGAAGTGATATTACACTTCACGGCTTTCATGTGGATACGTTCAGACTAACTTCCAGGCTTCCAGATGACGCGCAGCTGTGTTCTTGCTAATTCCCCCTTTGAGTCGAATATCGTCAACTAGAAGAGCTCAAAAATGCTTGTAAGCGATTATAAGCAGCTATTAAAAACAAATCCAGTTCTTACAATTTTCTCCCACAAGAAGTCGTGTACATTTACGTCCTTGCACCCCCTACAAGTCCACGGTCAGACTTATCCAGTCCAGGGTGAATGTATGAACTGTTAGTATTCGTTTGTACTATAAAACCTCAGTCAGATTTAAATGTTCACTTCTGACTGCACTGCACTGTAAAGAACAACTGCAGCCTACAAGTGACAGGATTAAAGAAAAAAGGAAAACGCATTTTCTCGTCTTTACTTTCTACATCAGTTCAGTAAGTGACAAACAATTTTGCTCACTTCTATTTGACAAAAGATGCACCTTATCAAGAATAACATGTAAATACTTTGATTTAAATTTTTTTTACCCTGATCATATGTAATATTTGTGGCACCGGGGATCAAATAATTTGTACTAATCTGTTTTGTAATTTTCGTACTTCCGAGTGGATGAGTTAGGCATACATTTTTAAGCCATAAGTCATAGACACTCCTTATCGGTAACATTCTTCCCAGCACTATTTGAATCAGCACGTTTACATGCATCCTCGCTGAATGTGTCAGCTTCCGGTGCCACTGTTGCGAATGTAGCATGGCGGTGGGTGGCGGGGTGTGTCTTTCTAACTCACAGCCACTTAGGGTGAATCAGGAGGAAATGGTGGCAGGAGGAGAAGAGCAGCAGCAGCAGGCCGAGTCCGTTGGGCATGGTTCATTTTTCTCCTAAGGCAGAGGGCGGCCCACGGGTGACTTTGATGGATAGGAATGCTGCTCAACCCACACACACAGACACACACACACGCCCACACATGTCCCACACGCTGAGTCTCTCACACAACAACTTGCGCGTTTTGGCTTGCACATGACCCACACAGACTCATTGACTTCTACACATACGATCGCACACGGTCTGCTCTGTCCCGCTAGATCTGATATTGGATGTGAAATGTTTACGACCCGCCCACACAGCCTTCCACCCTTGTCAATAAACTCTTCCCAGAAGTACGCGTGATGCATTATCACGGAGACGACCACATGTGGGGGTTGCTCCTGTATCCTTCATCACCGGCTTGTCCATGTGCATCGTAATGCAACATGCGGCGTATAGTGTAACAGATTTGGCTTTTAGGCTGCACAATGATAAATTTGTGCATTAATGCATTTTTTTTCACTTAATCACATTGTGATTTGTCACATTAGCGAAGATAGAATGAGGGAAGATGCTACACCAGTTGATGCAGATCAAAATAAATGACATACTCAAAGAATGATCTGCTCTAGATACTAAAGAAAAACAAAACATGCCTTTTAATTCTTTTAAGAACAAAAAAAACACCTCCCATTTTATAAGACAAAGCCAAGATCCAGATTAGAGAGAGAGCTGCACCTTTGTCACCAAACATGTCAGATTGTGAGCTCAACTGCCAGGGCTAATTTGGGCAAAGAGGTCAGAGTGTTCTGCATCACCTGAGCTGTGTTGACAGCCAGACCTGCTGACGAGCACAGCCGAGCCATCTCATGCCTGACGGAAGGACTTAAGCTCCCAAGCGGGCACAGTTACAAACATCAGCGCACATTAGCTCCTTCTCGCCAAAAAGTCATGTACAAACAGATCCATTAATGTGCAGCTGCCATCAAGTCCAGCGTCAAAACAAGCTGAAAAGTGAAGCGTTTGACCCAAACAAAGGCTTGCGTTTCAAGTTAGTGAGGGAGTTTAACCAACTCCTTTCACTTGGCTCCACTGAGTCAGCATCTTCCAAAGAGAAAGAACAAGATGGAGACAGATAAGGAAGAAGAGGGAGCTGTTGGGGCCAAGCAAAGACAGGCCCCTTTGTCTGCTCATGTAGCCTCTCCGAGATAATGCCAGTGTTTCTTTTGAACACAACAGCCTTTTCTATCTCTATCACACACACACACACACATGATGATGATTCAGGTCTGAGACGCTGTGATAATATGCTGGTGGGGCGCAGCCTCCCCTGCACAGTGGGAGTGTGTCTCTGTAATCAGACAGACAATCTGTGCTGGTCCTGAAGCAGAAAAGAAGGACAGTTCTAGATTGGTGCATTTAAGTATTTTCTGATGGCAGAGTCAGGCTTTTTCTTTTCGTTTCTCTTCTTTTTTTTCGTGTCAGTGAAACATTGCAAAACATGTCTTGTCCTTGAGGTGGACCACATTGTGATCATTATCACAGTTCTGACCATAGGGACGTAATCACTGCGCAGACATATTAAAGCAGACTGTCCTAATCTACCAATATCAACATCCACTAGTGGAAAGTAAATTTACACACGTACTTAAAAACAAATTTGTCTACTTCCTTCTTTTTCACTTCAAACAGACTTCAATTCCTTTATCTTAAAAGCCATCGCCAACCTAGACTTTAAATATGTTTTTTTTAAGTTACCTATGTAAAATTATATCAATAGATTTAGAGTTAGATCCAATAATTACAAAGCAACAATAGCCTATAAAACCTAATAAGATACCATTATGAAAGAGGCAGTTATGAATAATGAGTTTTAATAGTTGTTAAAAAGCAACTAGATAAATAGATAGTTACCAATTTGTATACACTTAGTTTATTATTACACTATTATTACACTTTAGCCGATTTTACGTCTTAGTGTCTCTGCTCCAAAGAGCAGCAGCCCGTGGAATAAACTTCCTACATTCTTGTATAAAACAGTCATTTTGTTCAAGAATCCGCATTAGGTTATCAGCAGGGCATTAATTCCGCAAACAGGACCAGTGGTGTTTGTTTATCGGCGTACGTGTGTCGTATCCAGGGAGCGTGTTTACCTGTTGCCCGGTGACATTTTTCTCTATGTCGTCAAAGGTTGGCAACACCTCCAATATCGCCAAAGATTTAATTTCATTGACTCTTTTTTTTTAAGGTGGTAGGTCAGTGGCTGTCCGGGTTTCATGTCTCTGTGGGTGTATGCTACCTTTAAAAGTCGTTCCTGCTGCTGGGAGCCGCTGTGCTCGACACGGTTGGATGGCTTTATCGGTTAAGGATTGCGTTATAGACGCATTCTTTCCCACAGACTACAGCAAGTAGGACTTGGTGGCAGCAGGGAAACGAGGCCACCTTAAATGACATGCTGACATAGGAAGAACATTACTCTCCACCCATATCCGAGAAGCGTCAGTTAAGAGGAGTCTCACCTTTCCGACTACACTCTTATCACCAAGTAAGACACCGGTGATCTGACTATACACGAAAGCATCTCGGGACCTGACTGTTCCCATTACTGGCCAGGACTGACGGGTCTGCAGCGTAACGACGCGCACGGGGCCACCAGAGAATTTACCGAGACGTTATTGTGGATATTCAAGTGTTTGGATTTATCTCAGAGTTTTGTCGCTGTGTGGGTTTACTTTACATGCCAAAGCTGGGGCAAGAGACGGGAACACAGCCGACTTTTCCGCGAAGCTTTACAGTTTTCGCCACAGTTATTGGTGAGTTCACTTTTTTTTTTTTTTTTAATTACGACTGAGCTGTATGTTATGTTACCAGCGATGTGTTAGTAAAGTTTGACACGCGCTTTATGTGTTGGCGAGAAATTGATTAGAGACGAGTCAATTGCGGATCGATAGAAGCGTGTCAGCTGCTTGTATGAGACAATTGGGCGTAAATTCTGAGGGACAGCCTAATGTCGTGTTTATTGACGATAGCAGAATGTCATTGTTCCTGTAAATTATAATTAGTAGAAGACAGCAAGTCGTTGGTAATTATCTCAGATTAGAAGGAGAATGGCAAATCTTATCAAACGTTGCTTTATGGTGACTGTCGTACTCAATACGAGTAAAAGCTGCCATAATTTAATGCATAAGGTTTTAAAAACTGCATGTTCCAAATTTAACCTATTTATACATATATTTATATATATGCCAGGGGTAAACTATGAATCGCTTGCATGCTTTCATTGTGAAAACTGATTCCGTTGCCACTGGGTGGCGACCGAGTATTTTTAATGTGTTTTTTTATGGTAAAGTGCCTACTTATGTTTGAAGAAACTGCAGAGGTAAGCTCGCTGTGTAGGCTTTAGGTGGCTCGGCTGTACGGTCATTTAAATGTTCTTAGTCAGTCTCTCTTTGTGAGTTGCCCTGGTTACTTCTCTCAGGGATATTGCTCTCAGGGCGCTTATTGGTCACCTCAGACTTGAGAACTCGTGCAGCAGCAGTCCGAAGTCTGTTACATGCATATACTGCAGCTTACCTGACGAGAATAACCTACTCGTGTCCAGCGCGGATTTGCGTGAGATTCGCGATCACTTGAAAGGTTCCTGCTTGCTTCTGAGGTCAAGGGGGGGCAGAGGGTGGCGTCAGCACTATTAATGTCGTTACAGTACATCTGATAACTTGGAGCAGAGGGATCTGGTCTTTATGCCAAGGGTTTAAAAATAGCCACGTCCAAGCTGGTGTTGTTGGTTAAGTAACCCGCTGTTATAAGGGAAATAAAGCGAAATCTACTCTCACGGTGTCGAAAGTTGATGATGAGCTACATATGCTTAAATTAAGCAATCAGTTGTATATTCACACTATGTGCTGCTGTCAAACATCTCTTCAAAAAAGGCGTTTTTGGGATTAATGATGATCGCTATTTTCAGCCTGTTGCACAGTTCCCACACGAGGAGACCCTTTAAACAGGCGGTACTTCCAGAGATGATGCACTCATCATATTTGTCTCTAAATATCATCTATAATTGGGGTATCTCGTGAAACGAGAATTCAGGAATGATTCAGCCGTGATTAAGTTAAAAAACAAGTCATTTTACTGTAGAGGCACACGGCCCTCGGTGTAGCCCTTTATTTGAGTATACTGTGATACTGTTGCATATTTTGCACTGTGCTGTAATTTATTATGAATGGCCTAAACTCGCTTGGCCTCCACGTGGGTGTCGAGCTCATCTTCCTATTGGCTGAGGTCATCGGCGTCCTGAAGGAGCTCTCCTGTGATTGGTCGGACGGCCTCGGGGGCTGTGGGCGTACTTTATCGATGGTGGAAGTGGGATACTTTGTGACAATGTTCATTGTCGATATTTCAGTGGGGCTGCCGTGGGTATGAGTGCGCAGCGGAGAGCCTTTTACTACAGCCGCAAGAGGCTTTGCAGCTCCGGATCGCGTGTCCCATCATCCAAAGCCCGAAAAAGCTCATAAAACATCCGAGAGGAATTTGTTGTTATACATTTTTTTCTTTCTCAGACCTTTTTTTTTGTTTGTTTGGTTGTTTTTTTTTGTTTTTTTTTAAAGGTAACTGCCTGCGTAAATGAGCGTCCGTGCCATTTTTTTGCTGACAACATACTTGCGTTTCTGTGTGGCATTTGCCCGTCTATGTAGCATTTCGAAAGACTTGCTTGCACGCTGGAAAACGCAACAAAGACAAAGATCACACAAAGGGAAACGCGACGCTGTGTAGTTAAATTTCCTCGGGGGATATTCTCATGATATTGACCGGAGAGACGACGGACTGGGTTTTATTCTGACTCTCGGAGAGCGAGAGAGAGAAAAAGGGGGCACCAAGAGGAAGGAAAAAAAAGAGAGAGAGAGAGCTCTGAATGCTGCCTTTGATTTGCAAGGAGATCAAGGGACTGTAGTGGAAGCGACGGATCTGCTTCACTATTCTTCTCACCCTTTTCACTCCCCGGCTCTGCTCGTCTTGTCTCCCCCCTTCTCTGAGCACAGGTTATCGGATGGACCAGCATCCCAGCGCCCGAAGCTGCACCAGTCGCGGGGCTTCGTCCTGCGAGGCCGTCCCGACTGAACCCTCCATGAATCTGTACATCCACTCCACCACCGGCACACGCTTCGAGCTCTCCTTGCCACTGGAGGAGACCGTGGAGGGACTGAAGAGGAGACTGTCGCAAAGACTCAAAGTCCCAAAAGAGAGACTCGCTCTGCTACACAAAGAAACGTGAGTAAACACGAAAGAAATGCATTGCAGTTGAACGTGTTTAGCAAACGTGGTGTTTTCGGATAGGGGAAAATAATTACGCATACTTATTTCTTAAAGAGGCAACCGGTACTTGAGACTCTCTGTACTATACGCTGACATCATAAGCCGTAATGTCTAGGATAGTCCGCAGTTCAAAATGTGCACAAACCGACTTTAGGTGCGCCCACCCTCCGGGGTTGAGGTAATATTTTCCAAACTACACTTTAACTGGTTAAGCTCACGGGAGGCAAAGGTATGCCCGCTTTGGTGATCAATACGTTCAAGGAAACTATTGACCATGGGGGTGGACAATATTGGAATTATGGGCTGGGACTCACCAGTCACTGGAACAGTATTGACAGGCAATCTGCAGACTTGCATTGATTCGTCCCCCCTTCTTATAAAAACTGAAGCATGACTGAATTGCTAATGCTGCGCGAGTCAAACATGTTACACATTAATGAACAAAGTCCCACAGAAGTGCTAACCTTGACTGTATTTATACTGCTACTGCACAGGTGTACATTGTTCATGCGTGACTTGGTACTGCACCGAAGGTGGATATGTCTTGTGGTTGGATGTGAGTGTGCAGTTGCATGACAATAGCCAGCAGATTCAGGAGCATAACAGCAGTTTGTGTTTGTGTGAGGTATCAGACGGCCAGTTTCGCGAGGGCTTGAAAAACGCCGCTGTTTAAGCAGAGCTGCATGTGTGAGAGAATAGATAAACTCTTTATTATTCAAAGCGAACCAGAACCTGAAGCCTTATGAAGCTATGAAATGAATCAGGCACAGGTTAAACGAGCTCACAATAGTGCAGGTGGTGCTATGCAAAAAAGAAAGGGGGGGGCTTTAGTACATGCAAACAGTCAGCATTGTTTTCAGCCCCCATCCCCTCCCACTCGTTGTAATCACCCAATAAATCACATCATCCTTTAAAACCTGAAAACCCCATTTTTAATCCCCTCCTGCGCCTTAAACTGTAGACCTACAGCAAGTCGGGGCTGACTGCCTTTGTTCAGCTGCGTGGCATAAGATTTGGGTCATGCCTATAGACCAGACTGCCCTAAACATGAACATAAACGGGTGTGAATGCTTGCATCTCATTTGGCTCTGAGATGCAAGCATTCCTCTTCCGTACCAGACGTCAAGCAGTAAAGCCCTGGAAATGTGATGTGTTCTGTATCACATGATTTAACTTTCAGAATCACTGACAGAGCCGTAACAGTTTGGCTAAGAACGGCGTCCGTGCAATTCTAGTACTTGCCATTCTTTTCATGTATAAATTTAATATGCTGTGGTTTTGGTTTCAGCATGAAGTTTTTCTTCCTCGTTTGTGCAACTGATATTGTCAAGAAAAAAAAAAAAATTCTTACCTCCACTTAGGCAAGTGCCAGTGGTGCCAAATATCCACCGCGAGCACTTGTCAAGCTCCACTATACTCGAAATTGAAATTTGACAGTGCAATCAATACTTCTCTTTCGTGGAGCTTTACACCCACAGCTCTTTTCCAAAATAGTTTTGAAGTCCGTCTGCACCCCCTGGCTGAAGGGTGTTTGTATGTCTGAAGAAAGAATATATTGTCAGCACGGTCTAATTATCTCGTTCTCCCCAATCCCCGCAGGCGACTAAGTTCAGGCAAACTCCAGGATCTAGGCATCTCGGATGGGAGCAAGTTAACACTTGTGCCAACAGTTGAAGCAGGATTAATGGTATGGATTCGGCTCGCTGTGAATTTATTTTAGTTTGGAGTCCAAATCTAAAGAATGAACTTAAAAAAAATGACACATATTAAACTTTGTGTTTTATTCCTGTCATGCAGTCTCAAGCATCAAGACCAGAACAGTCAGTAATGCAAGCTTTGGAGAGCCTAACAGAAACTCAGGTAAGGATTTATACGTGTGCCTGTGCATGTGTGTGTCCGTTGAGCCTAAATCGAGGCTGATAAAGCAAAGTTGGAATCCTGCAACTTAAACTGAGCTCCAAATTTTTTATGTGCATATTTGCGTTACGGTTAAAGAAGGTGGAAGCTTCAGTTAAGCACAGAGCAACACCCAGATATGGCAGAGATGAGCCGGCTGCGCAAGCCTCTTTGCTTGTCTAATCTCAGCCTCTTAAACAAGCCAAGCCAAGCTAGACAACCAGTGTGAGCTGTTAGAACATAATAAGCAACAACACCCTCCTGTATCCTAGTAACATCTGTGATACTGTGTGTGTGTGTGTGTGTGCAAGCATGCACAGCCCTGTAGGAAGCTAGTGCGAACACCACTCAAGAAGAACTTATGTGCTGTTGAGAGGGCCAGCACTTACTTCCATCTTTCTGCTTACGCCTTTATCTATAATCTCTCTCCGCTCCTTCTGTATTTCACGGTCTTGACTGACAGGCACATATACACGAGCCGCACACACACGCAAAGGCGAGTTTCCAGGAAGTGTGCTGTGGCTGCATGGAGACTGATTGTAGTCTCACTCACTCATAAACAGAGTGCTGGATCATCAGATGACAGTCTTCTCACTCAGTATTAGCACAGGCTTCCTGGAAGCCTAGTGTGCACGCACAGGCCGAGTGAGGCCTACACCCTGTGCTCGCAGTGAAACGGCTCTGTAGGCCCGCTTAAGTACAGTATGCATTTGAGTCAGAGCGGCATGACTCACCAAAATGATCAATAGCGAGTGTGAAGTTTATAAAAGACTCCGCGCTGGCCGCAGAGAGAAACCGAGCGAGAAGAGAGGCGATAAGGCTGAACGCTCGCAGACAACGGTGTGACGTATGACACACTTTGCAGCTGACTGACTGACTCAGATCCACTTCCTTTTGTACAGTTGGGCAACGCTGAGATGTACGTAAGCGCATCACCGATGCACTACCGTCTGATGTCAGAACGGTGCAAGGCGGTGAAACAATAACACTGACGTAAGGTGTTAACTGAACTCTTAACAGCGGTTACATCCTGAAGAATTCGCCCGACGCTGTTTAGTGGAATAATTATCAGATGATGTGGGCTGCTCGGTGATAGCAGAGTGTGGTTCGGTATGGCTTCTTGCCCTGCTGATAATTTTATGGTGGAAATCCTAGCCTTGGTGTGCGTGCGTGTGCGACAGAGAGAACTCAGCATGCATCTCGTAGCGCTGACAGCAGATGACTGCGTGTGTGTAGGTGTGTGTAAGTGGATGTGTGCGCGTCTGTTACTGGATGTGTGTGTGTGTATGTCGCACTGTAAGTAGGCTGGAAGCGAGCCTTGCCCATCATGTGGTACGCCTTTGCTGGGTAGCCAAGAGTGACTGTCATTTTCACTAGAGGCAGATGATAATTCAACCGCCGACCCAGAGGAACCGATCTCTCACTCTGCCTGTCTTCCTGTGCATCTCCCTGTCCACGTAACCTTATTATACTTAGATTCGTTATGAGTCAAGCGCTTGCGTTTTTCTCACGAAATGCTTACCACGCGTTACCACATACACCACTTTTGCATACATATTTATTTCACTGTAACTGGTAATCCGACGCCGGGGTACGGAACGAATAATGGGTAACAGGAGATTGATGTCACAGTAAAAACGCAAAAAAAGGCGTAAAGCTGCTTTAGTGTGTTTATATCCACAGAAATTGATTCTTCTTTATAATTCATGAAACGAAATGGAGTGATATAGATTGCGGAGAGATTACAGATCTTTGTAAGATTAGAAAAATAGGAACACAAAAGCTTTCCCTCATTTCCTATCTCCTCTCTAACTCTGGGGCTATCAAAAATCAATCAATGCACTTAGCCCTTAAAAGTGTCTGACAGGATAGCTGATATGCCCATGCAACCAAAAATAGCCTGAGGGAGGTACGGGTTAGTTCTTAGAAAAAGGCATACAAGAGTTGGTTGTTAACCCCTGGACCCCTAATAAGCTATCGCCCCTTCAAATATTTTGGTCATGCAAGGTCTTATTTCCAGATTGGATTCCGAGCTGCACTGAGCAGATCGCCGCATGTCTCCTTCTTTATCGGGATTACGAAGAAGTCTTCAGCTACCAGGTTGTTAGTCAACAAATCATGCAGCGCATGACAGCTTCCAAGGGCTGTTTCAGTCTCTTGTGGCATGAGTTTGGGGTGGGGGGCATTTAATGGAAGTTCTTACCCAGGAATAATTAAAATGCTATTTTTTTTTCCACTCTCCTATGTTTCACCTCCCTCTCTTGTTTCTGCTTAGCAGCTCTCCTAGGGCACTATAATTTAAATGTGCTGTGGTTTGCAAGTCCGGCGTGCTGCCTCACTTTGACCGTGATGGCTGACTTCTTTAGCAAGGACAATCATAGCTGCCTTGATTCCTCCTCTGGCATCCTTCTAGACTTTTTTTTTTTTTTTTTGCATGACATCTAAGCTGATTTAAGCCACTGCTTCCTGACAGCCCATCAAAATACAGTTGCCTGCACTACTCGCTACTCTTTTCTTATTCTGTCTGCTAAATAGCGGCTGTGTGTACAGCTTATATTTGCAGTCATACATGGGAACACACACATACACGCACACCAAATTGAAAGGATATATTTAAGAGGATTTATGGTCCTGATGAGAGAATGAGAAAATGTCTGAGCCTGGTTGTAAAATAAATGTATACTTCTATGACAAGTAGTGAAAGCAATATTTACCATTTCTAGTCATATTTAGGCAGTAGCATCAGCTCTTGATCTATTTTAGAATTTGATTATGTGGCCATTTAACACACGGGGACTATTTGCTCATTGATGCACATTGACGGTAGAATAAAAGCCAACCAGACGTCACCCTTACCATCCCCACCCCCACCCCCATTGCCCTTCCCCCCCCCTATGCAGCCACCTCTTTGTTCGCATCCTAAAGCATGAACACCACACCGGCTCAGCTGACAAACATAAGACAATGATTAGTCACCTTTCCACTTCAAAAAGTCATGTTAGGCACAAGGTAGGACAATCGTTTACTCAAACCTTCTCCCTAATCAGTCCTTCCAGTGCCGTTTGGGCTCCATCGGACTCTTGGAAGTGACATAATAATTTTGTGTGAGCTTCAGAACGTCGATTCTGAGTGTTCCAAAACAAAAAAGTTATGTAACTATGGATCGGTGACACCAAAACGGTGACCTCATTGGAGCAAGCCAAGGTAGTTGTTGCTGTTTGTTCTGTAGGGTGAATTTTTTAGATTGCTGACGGTGATGTTTGAGAGATCAGCTTGTTTTTTGAATTTAGCCAAGTTTGCATTAAGCTCAGAAAATTTTCAGGACTGTGCCCACCAACTTTTCAACGCCTCTCAAAAATTGAAAGCTCTAAAGGAGCAGTTCCTGTGGGACAGACACATCCTAGGATGACTAGTTCCTTTAGAGGTAGTACTGAGGTAGGGGGGTGAAGAAGGGCCTAATAGGCTTCAAACTCCAAAATCCTGTTGAGCGCAGCTACAGTGGTGCATACTGGTTTTTAAAATCGATGCGCAACCCAGCTGGAGCGAGGCTCAGCAGGCTGCAGATTGACAAATTTTGCCTTGAACACTAACACAGACTGCTTCAGGAGGAGGCTGTGTTGCCATTCCACGTGTCCCAGGGGAATACGCTGTTACATATCTGCTCTACTTTTCTCGCTCCCAGCGACAAGCACCTCCTGTCCTCATGCGCACACACCCCCCCCCCCCCCCCTCCCCCTCACTTATTCCTCCTCTTCCTCTGGCCGGGATACGGCACGGTTTTGTCTTTGTGTCTACAAGCAGACAGACGCAAACTTAACAGGCTCTAACAATCTGTGGGGAGTCACCTCAGGGTCACCCTTTCCTTAGGAGAAAAGAAAGGGGGGAGCTTTGCACAAGTCAGTCAGTAATGTGTATTTGTGTTTGTGTAGTTAAGTGCTATTGGTTGGGGACAGTGGGCAGGAGATTACAGGGAAGATGAGATGAAGGAAGAAAAATGGAGATAAGAGGAGAGGTGCTACTAGAAAAGGAGGTAGTGCTTTTTTTTTTTAAAAGACAAATGAACTTTGGACCTGTGTGTGTCTATGTACACAATTGTGTGTAAAACAGCTCAATGCAAATGGTCAATATGTTTCTCTTTGCAGTCCTGCGCCCTGCACATCACCTTATATTGATGTCAGTTAATCAGTAGGATTGATAATACTGGAAATCATTGGAGTGTAATTGTATTGAGGATTTGGGAGCGCAAGGAATTGAAGAGTGACCAAGTCTGCCTGTTGGTCAATATGAAGGGTTTCCTCCCCTTTTACATCCCCCTGCTTCCTCTGTCCTTCTCACTGCTATTGAGATTAAGGCTTTTTATATGCATGCAGTTTAAGAGACGGAATCTTTGCTCTTTAGAATGGAAATTTCCTTTTATTGTAACCTAAAATGAAAGCTACAGAAATTAATTTTGTTGCTGAATGTGTAAATCAAATCGTGCATGGAATACAAAAACACAATGCTGATCTAAAGGCCTTTTCAGTCCCTGCTCATGTAAATCCTGGCCTTGAAAATTGCATTAATAGGCTGATCATGCAGTATTTTTGCACCTGTATAATCCCCTTTGTGATGCTTAAAATGCATAGTGGGAGGGGAAGTGCTGGGATGGGTGGAGGGAATCAAGGTGTGTTGTGGGGCAGTCAAAAGGGAGCTGGATTTGCAAAGAATTTCATTGTCCTATTATGTATATTCATCTCGATGCATGCGTTTCTGTGGGTGTGCGCATGTGCCAACATCCATTTTTAATGTTTCTCTTTGTACGTTTCCTCGCTGAGCGACCAGGGGAGACTTACTTCTCCATTTTGGAGTCGTGACCGTCATTGTTTTCCATTCCCTGGCGATACAGTGCTTTTGTGATTCAAGTAGCAGGCATCGTGACTAGTGGGGCTACTGTGTGGGAGGATGGAGGCCATGAATATCACGATAGCCACTACCAAGACTAATAAAACCAGTGCTACTAGGGATATGGTGCTGCTGGCAGAGGTGCAGGGTTCAAAAGAGCCAGGTCTTTCCTTCAAAAACGTAATGAGGAAATGAGAAACGTCTTTAAAAAAAAAAAAGGCAGCATTTTTGCACGATCACCGTTGCAATTACTTACCGTCCATCTGTCACAGAATTTCTATACCTATCTCTCCATTTCCCCACACCCACTTCATTTATCTCGGAAACATGCGATGCCGTTTCTTCTTTCATTTGCCGCTGCTTCGTATGATGTTGTTTTTCCCAACTATCCACAAATTTGTCTCACCGGGTACAGAAAATGCTGTGAAGTCATTCTCTGCCAGAACAGGATCCTGATTAAATTGTATTAATCAGCTGGTTTAAATGGCTTTCAAGGGAGTGAGAGGAAAGTGAACAGCAGGGGAAACGAGTAAGTGAAGATGTCTTTGGTGTTGCTTGCCTGATTTTAAACCGGATCTTGATAGCTGGGGACTAAGAGGTGAATATGCTCAGTTTTTCTGGCTAGTTGTAAGGAGTGGCTTTTGCAGGAACCCGATCGTCTTGACTTTGCCGTTCGGATCTCTCCTTTCATGGAGCCGATCATATTCTATGATGGCCAGCTGTTCCTTTTTTACTCCACTTACCCCCCCTCTGTTTCTTATCAGGTACTGTTACAGATGCCTATCTTTCTAATGGTGCCTTTGAAGATTCAACCCCCTCTGCCTTTAGGATTTGGGGATGATGCAAGTCATTGATTTTTTTCTTCTTCTCCTTCTCTCTTTTGAGAGCCTTTTATTGCATCTTTAGCTGGTGCGTGTCTACCCAAAGACTTATCAATAGCGTCCTGGTGCGATCAAAACATTTAGGTCGATAGGAGGGTTAATAAGCAGTTTTTGAACCGTACCTTTCCACCTCGCCGTCCGGCAGGTGAGCAGCTGCACTGGAAGCAGAATATGGCTGGAGGAGCGACTTCCTCCTCTCGCAGCTTCTCCTTCTCCTCCCCCGCCCGTCCCGCCTTCCAATCCTCTATCCTCTTTTCCCCAGCACAAAGCTGCTCAGTTGTTCATGAATGTCAGCTCAGTGCTGGCAGCGCTCTCTATCTTTCCCTCCCTCTCCCTCTCCCTCTTCACCCGTCCTTAGACTCTCAGCCTCTCTCTTCCTCCCTCGCTCCTTATCTCCCTTCCTTAGTTCGCTTAGTGTGCAAAGGAAGAACGACTGCAAATGAGTTCCTTGAACCACAGGGACCCCAATAAATAAAACTGTCAGCCAGAGATGTCGAAAGGGAAAAAAAAAAAAAAAAAAGAGGGAAGGAGCCAGAGGCGCACTCTCACTGAATATTTCATCACCCACCACCGCCACCACTACTCTGACACCTTACCCTCATTGCCAGCATCCCCATCCCCCCCTTACCATCCTTGTTCCCTCCTTTTTTCATGCCATCCCCCCCTTCTTCTTCTCCTCCATCTTGTCTCCACCCCTCCTCGCCCAGCTGCCCCTTATCATATTCTCTCCCGTTACTGCATAGCAACCAAAGTATCATACAAACCCCACCTCCTGGACACCCAACAACTAAAACAAAATGGCTGAGAGCACTGTTTCTGGGGTCACTTGTTAGAGAGGTGGGTCTGATGGCTACTCGATGGAAGAGCCATTTTTCAGTAGCTGTGTATTGCTAAATAAGCTTATCCGTGCAGTTTTTGGTGAGTATAATCAACTATGTTTGCAGTCAGGAAATGCACGCCTTATTTGTTAGGCATGAACTCCTCATACTGCTGCTTCATTATAAGGAGAACAGTGGAGTGCTGGTTTCTTTCTGTCCGCCTTGACAAAACCCGGGGTCTCCATTCTCCTTGTCCTATGACTCTCCTTTATAAGTTGCTTTCGTAAAGGACTGGAATTTGTACAGCGTCCTTCAAAGACCAAGGTGGAGATAGAATTGGAGGTCTGTTGCAGACTTAAAGACAAGCTAAGAAGCGCTTTTTTGCTTGCCTGTGATGTTCCACAAAGCGCTATCTGGTGTTTGTCCTGACGTCAATGGTAGCCAGCCACGTTGGCTGTCTTGACTGTGCTCCTGAGAGCAGACAGGCATGTTTGGACTGGAGCTGAGCTTCTAGCCGAGACCTCTGGGATTGATTCGCTAGCCAGCTTTCTAGCAAGACAGTGCCCCTTTTCCTCTCCACCCCCCATCACACACACACACACATACATATATATATGCACTCTCTAACGCTCTCCCCTCCCCTTGTTTCTCTCATAGTCTCTGTCCGTCTGGAAAAGGCTTGTTGTTACATGATCACTCTCGCCAATCTAGCCTCTGGCAGGCAGGGCGCACTGTATCATCCTCCGCCTCCTCCCTTCCCTTAGGAAACGGGCCCTATTTCAGGTGTTCCACTCCACAGCTCCCGGCTCCCAGCTACACAAGCTGTTCGCCCTCCTTTTCCCTGAATTGTCAGGGAGACGGCGCGTCAGATGAAAGTGATGTAGCTGTTTGGTTCGGACGAGTGGAATTCCACACCTGAACGTTTAATTTGGGTCTTTCCGATAATGTTCCGGAGGAAATCAAAGCCGACCACAAATATATGAGAGTGTCCGACGGAATTATAGTAGTTGAGATGGTCCCCTGTCATTTTCCCTGCAAATGAGATGTCTGTGTTTGTGTGGGTTTGTGGCCTTTTAATTTCTTGCCTAAAAGAAGAGGTTCTGGTGGGTGGCGTATGTATGGAGACCCCGTATGAGTCACATGGCCACACACATTTTTAGCTCTCATATACATGTGAAGGTTTGTGTGAGCAACTTCTAAATTGACTTTATGAGTCAACGACTGAGACTCTGAGACCTGGAGTGACAAAAATCAACTGGAGGCGGGAAAGAAGGAAAAAAGGTGTGAGGAAGCGAGCTTGCTTCTTTCGCAGGCTAATTTAAAACCTGCTATGTGGTGTCGGGAAGTAGGAGTACATGAATTCTGTCTTGTGGTTTTGAATAATCCACCCCAGTCATTATAAAGGTAATCAAGCCTCTTCTCTGTTTGTCTTGCTGTCATCACAGTCGGTCCTTTTTCTCTCACTTTTGCTCGCATGTGCTTGCAAGCAAAGATCCTGTTCACACTTGGCTCTTGGCGTCTTGGATGTTCCCTTCTTGGAAAGAAATAGAAGTACAGCTTTGCAGTCTCCTTTGGTTTCATGCAAATTTTGACCCTATGACATTCACTCTGACCAGCTCTGCGGAGGTACCCAGAAGTCGTGGTGGTCGTTCCCTCCCCCTCCGTGTCGCGGCGTAAATTTGAGCAACGTGTATCCGTTTAGCAGCAGTTGCATTTTCCCTGCAGATAAAATCAGATCCGTGCAGGGAGGTAAAACCTGATCTCACACGGTTTCTGGAAACAGGATTCTGACGCAAAGTGTGAAATGGAACCTGTTTGAACTGGACGTCGACTCAGCCCGAATATATTTGGATCTATAACGGATACCCACAGGGGTGTCCCCCCCCCTCCCCCCCTCCCCCCCTCCCCTCCTCCCCTCCCCACCTTCTAAACATTGGGTTGACGATCTCCCTTGGGGCTTTCGATTTGTATGCGTGCCGGTCTGTGTGTTGTGGGTTGACAAACTGTCGCCGCTTACTCTTGACAGCTGTCAGTCACAGACACAGTCATTGTCTCCTCCCCCTCCTCTGGTCTTTTCTTCATCTCTGTCTCTCCCCCCCCCACCCACCTTTTGGAGCAGGCCTCCCCATTAGGTCTCAAACACATGCACACCTCTTCTCCTGACCTTTTATGTATGGAGTTTCCTAGCGATGTCACATGTAGCCCCCCGCGCTGTTCTCCTCCTCACTTCACACCCCACCTCGCGCCTGCTGAGCGTATCGCCTCACCACGATGGGGTAATCGTGGTGAGTGTGCATCATCAACAAATCATTAGTGGCTGACTTTACATTCTGAGAAGTTTGAGTTTCCCTTTATCCGGCAGCGTATTTTATTCAGATTTTCGCTCTAGCCATCAGATCATCCCAACCCCTTAGTCCTTTCACCTGCCCCTC
The DNA here is from genome assembly GCF_056152115.1 of Neolamprologus brichardi. NCBI lineage: Eukaryota > Metazoa > Chordata > Actinopteri > Cichliformes > Cichlidae > Neolamprologus > Neolamprologus brichardi. Next base: position 5,322,238 of record NC_142125.1, read on the forward strand.
CTCTCCCTTCATCCTCTTTTTCCACATCATGTCAATACCAATGTCCAAAGGTCACCCTGGCAACAGAGAGGCAGCGGTCGATAGAGAAATAAATAAGCAGAAGAAAAGAGAGAGATGTGATGGAGGGCAGAGCCTGGTGATTCAGAGGGTTAACTACAGGCGAGCATCTTACAAGGACACTCCAAATATTTTTTATTTTTATATATTATTTTCTGTGCTTTGTTATTTATATCTATCTATCCCCGTGCTCTGTTCTGCTTTTCTGTCCTCCCTCTCTCTCTGGGGACTAAAATCACACATGCGGTAGTGATTGTTGAAATCTTTTTGGACAGGAGCGCCACTTTGTATTTGCTAGTGCTGGCCATTTCTGCTTGTTTCCATTTAGGGAGAACCTGAGTCATTATTGCTGAGTCTTCAAGACCCACTGAAGCTTTGTGACTCCTGAATCACACTCACTCGGGGGGAAAAAAGTAAATAAATACGTGTCAGACTCTCGTTGCTTGGACTTCAGCAGCAAGTCACAATACACAGCATGAGAGCCACAGGCATACAGGAGGACGACAAGAGAGGTTTTGTTATTTAGCGCGGATATTCCAGCCGAGTCGTGACAACTCTGTACTTGTTAGTGTGTGTGTGTGTCCATCCAGGCCTCGGGTGGGTCACTGAAGGCCCCCCACACTTGGCTCCAGTTAGCTTTTGCCAATGCTCCAAACATGGGCATCCCTTCCTGATCTGCTGCAGATTCACAGACAATTGACTATTCTGTGTTTGAGATGCAGGCGGGGTGGATTTCCTAAACGTGGGACTGATTTTTCAGGCCATGGGCCAAACAGAAGGGTGGCCTTTGTCTTTGAGCTGAATAACCCTGCTGACTAAGAACGGACTGAGTGGCAATGGGAAGCAAGGAATAGTGGGTTCTATTTGTGTGCATGTGTGCGTTTTCCAGTAGGCCTCCCTATCCATTCCCCCGCCAACAGAAGTAAATAGATGACTATTACAGACGAGTGTTTGACTGCACGATGAGCTTATGTGGTGTGTCTGTGTGTCTGTGAGAGGGGTAGCTCAAAGAGCTGTTGTGTGCACTGTAACTGGCATCCATGGCCCAGATTGTTCATTTACTAAGAAGGAAGTCTGTATGCATGAGGAGCCTTTCTAGTTCCATAGTTTTTTGCAGCGAACAGTTGTAAATGCCAGAGTGGCATTAAATCTGGATATAGAGCGTCATATATTAAGTTAGACTTGAAGCTGTGTTGATACCTTTGCATAAAAGCAAAGACATTGAATCACTTAACCCTTTCCCCCCTTTCTTTATCAATAGGTCAGTGACTTCCTGTCTGGTCGCTCTCCCCTCACCTTGGCGCTGCGTGTAGGTGATCACATGATGTTCGTCCAGCTCCAGCTGGCAGCGCAGCAGTCCGGTGGTCCCCAACTCCAGCACAGGCACCTCATCACCCGGGGAAATTCGGAGGGACAGCCCCGGGTTCCCCACACTCACCCGCACTCTCATCAACACCCCCAGCATCCACATAATCACCCCAGCCCCCACTTGTCCCATCCTCACCCTGTCCCCTCCTCCCCTTCTTCCCCAGGATCCCCTTCTTTTCCCCTGCCCTCCACACACCTCCAGTCCCTTCCTCCCATGTACCACCAGTCACCCTCCTCTGCTCACTGTAGCCCCCCTACTCCTCCACCGCACTCCCCTCGCCCATCCCATGTCCCCGGGGGTCTTTTCCGCTCGCCTGCTCACCATCATCACCACCACCACCATCACCACCACTACCACCAGCCTTCCTCAGGCCAACCCAGCCACGAGATCGGCCAGGTCAGCCCTGTAGCCCCAGTCCTCTGCCCTGAGGTAAGCCTCAAGAAAATATTCTTATAATTCTTCCTAAGTAGTGTTTTTTTTTCTTTAATAATAGCCAATCACAGCATAGGATTGGTAAGATATTGTCTTATGTTATTTTCTCAAATAAAAGGGTTCAGTGGTAAAAGTAGGTGCATCTTTACAACACATAAGAAAGGCACAGGCACTTGGGCTGCCATGAGAACGATAGAGTGGATGGGTTTTGACCATTTGACCCAAGTGCCATCCTCACAACTAAATCATTCTCCATTAAATCAATTAGATTAATGGGACATCCTTGTAGCACGAGGGTGAACCCGTGGTTTAGTCAGCTCTGGAGAAGCGTTACACGTGATTTTGCGTGTGTGTGTGTGTCCAAACCACAGTGCATTTGTTCATCGCTGGAGTACACTGTGCTCCCCAAATGCATGCAAACAAGCCAGCACATGAGAACACGGCGTTCATATGACCTCAGTCTTCCCAGGGTAAAGAGCAGTGGGCTAAAATTATAGGAGCAAAAGTGTTCTGGTGTTGTCATTTAGCTTTCAGCGTTATGCTCATTTGTTAACCTTAGGATAACTTCATGAACAGCCGCACACACATGCAGAAACACACTTACTTCTGTTCTTCAACTCAATGTGCTGTTTATATTTTCTGTACCTCCTTGAATAGTGAATGGTAACCAAATATCAGCGAACTGTGTGGGAGAGATGGTTCACTACAGGAAAAACAAGGAGACAAGGCCAGTTTAGTAGTGAGAAAACGGATATGGCTATTCCTCATCAGGCTTTCACATGCATGACAAAAAGACACATGCATACGCACACGAAGCGTTTTCTTGGGGTTTCACTTTCGCTTTCAGATGTCAGTTGAGCAATCCATGTTAAGCCGAAGTGAAGTTGTGAGTTGACCGTCTTTAGTTTGACCACAGTAAAGTAACCAAATACCTTAAGTCTTAAGCTATATGGCATGGCAGCAAGCTTAAATTTCCTGTTGTCTGAGGTTTCTTATAACCATCAGCCTTAACTGCAGAGGTTAATTACACTGTGCTAATGGTAGTTACACCCAGAGGTAAAGGGTAAAGGTCACTGAGGGAGCTCCTGAAACAGTGATTCTGAGTTTTCACAGCTTTTACTGTAATAGATCATATGCCCTTGTATCCTCAAACATGTTTTGGTCTCACTTTATGCTCTTTAATAACACTTTTCTTTTTCCCCCTTCAGGCTAACTGCAGTACCAACAGCTCCAACAGTGGCACCAGTTCTTCGCCACGCTCCCGTAAACCCGGCGCCATCATTGAAAGCTTTGTCAACCATGCTCCCGGAGTCTTCTCAGGGACTTTTTCAGGTGAGAAAACAGAGCTGCCATTACTGACTTATGACTTATTGCTACTTTAAGCATAAACTGTGCACATAGTGAGATCCAGTTCTAAGATGCCTCTTAGTAGAACTTGACAAAAATTTAACATTTTCTTCTCTGTTGGGCCTTTGTTTTAGACTTGTACACATGCCAGTTTTAAATGTTTTAATTTTTTTTAAAAATCAAATGATATACAAACATTATACAAACAAATATAACACGCAAACATTATAATATTATTTTGGTCTGTTTTGCTTCCTCTCACAGGCACTTTGCACCCAAACTGCCAGGACAGCAATGGGCGTCCCAGACGGGATATTGGGACCATCTTGCAAATCCTCAATGACCTCCTGAGCGCCACACGCCACTACCAGGGCATGCCCCCCTCCCTCACCCAGCTCCGCTACCAGACGCAGTGCGGTTCGCCCACTTCCCCATCCCCCTCGCCGCCTCCCTCCCCCCCAGTCGCTGGCATGACGGGCCTCTCTGCCAAAGCTACCTCTGTGCCCGCCAGCAGCCCTCCTCCAGCTCTGCATCCACTTGTGCAGTGCGAGAGCCAGATTCGCATGTGCAAACCCCCTGGTGAGTGACTCCACTCCACTCCCCTTCTGCACATGCAAACATGTGATGAGCACAAACAAAAACACCCCCTCACACATTAAGTCATTGTGCATCCCTTGAAGCCCTTATGAAGCAGATGTTCCTGCAGTTGCCACAGCTTTGGAGGAATGTGTGTGTGCGCATATGTGTGTGTAAAATTGCATGCAATTTAGAACCCTGTCAGTGAGTTCTGCATTCGCCTTGCAACCTACTGAAGAGTTCATTGTTATCTTTGTCTCTGTTTCTGTTCTCATATCACATCATGTTTAGCTCAGTTCTGTTGGGATGCTTTTACATCATTGTTTTCAAGTGCTTATTTTCATCTCTAAAATACTGACAAAGCGAGAACAGAAAAGTCAGATTAAAGAACAAAAACAGTCATGCATATGTGTCTCTGGAGGTTTTGAAGCAGATGAGAGAAGAGGAAGAGAGCGGAGGGGGAGGGGGTCTTCTTAGTAATGCAATACTAGCTTCTCCAGACCTGTTCAGTCAGGCTTCACTTGTCAGGCAATGGAGTTGCCTTTTTGTCTTTGTGAGCTGAGGGGATAGGTTTTACCCCTTCGAGCCTGGGCTGGGCTGTGTTTATATTAGAACAGGTTTGGGGTGATGTAGCCTACCTCCTAAATACGGGCTGCAGCTTGGGCATGTATAGACCTCAACATACTCACGAGAGTTTGGTCGAGGCAGGTGTAAAGTTCAGATGATGCCGTTTAAGGACTGGGCTGGGATGTTTTAAAACCTCCTTTCCTTACAGCGACACAGGATGTTGCGTGTCAAACAGATGTCCAGCGCTGATAACATCCAGTCAGCATTGTAAGCTTGGCGTGAGTGCACTGAGGAAAACATCATTGTCCTCTGCCTCCTTATCTCAAGCTAGTCTTCAGCGAGCTGCTAAATTTGCACCAAATTTACCAGCGTAAGTAGAATTGTCTTGTGGGAAGGATTGTAGAAATTATTAATTAATGTTTTCTTCTGTTTGGAAAAAGCAAGAGCATACATACCTATTGTTGTAGGCTGGCTTTGTTCCTTGTTTTCTGACCTTTAGTTGCGAGCAGAATGAAGTATTTCAGTTGCCGCTTCTAAACACTGTCCAGTATTTCACTGCATCCCCCTTAGTGCATTTACAAGTGTTCAGTGAACAGTTGGAATAACACAAGCTTATTTTCCTAACTCAGGAAAGACCATTCCTTTACTGCCCCCACCTATTGACTCGCCCCCACCCTTCCCCTCTTCTCCCAGTCTTGTCATTTCTCGTCATCTCCGCTCAGCCCAATGCCACTGCCCCCACCCCCGATTTGCTATCCAAAAACAGTCTGTAAAATCCATCTCTCTGTCTTCCTCCTAATCACCCCCTTCTTTTTCCATGTCTGCGTTGTGCATCAATACATTGTCTGTGTTCATTTGGCCTTTAAATAGATTTATTCCAAAATGCAGCTCTGAAAAGAATTTGCTTTGTGAACTTGAGGCCAGAGAGAGGAGGAGGGGGACAACGCGGAAGATGGGGGTTGTTAAAACCACAACACTAAGCCTCCATTCATTCAGTCATCATATGGGTGTTTATATCCTGTCCGTCAGTCCGCCAACTGTCCACTCATTAACCAAAGGCAAAGAGTGAAAGAATAGCCTGTCTACTGCCATTTTCCAATTTAACTGGCCCGAACCAACTTCCTGCTCACAATATGCACTTCCAGAAAGCCTTGAATGTCGACCTGTCCAACTAAGCCTGGTTAAGACAATGATTGTCCTGGTGTGTTGTGTGAACAGGGGCTATGTGCCTGTTTGTATCCTGCTCTAGTTGGTGTTCTAAGTATGCCGATGACTAAGCGGTCTTATCAGCCGACACCTGATGGAAGACTTACTGGACTTAACACCGCAGCTTAACTCTGCTTCACAGAAACCTGCCTTCATTCAGCTACAGGAAAAAAGCCTGCGCTTCCCAGCTGCCTGAATATGTGTGCGCAATCAAACTTGGGTTGAGAGAGCCTCTTGATAATGTCACATAGCTTTTCTGTCTCCTGAGAGCCTTTACCTTTTGGTAAAGAAGAGAAACGTAAATAAAAACTTCACAAACTCCTGGTTAAAGGCTGTGGCGACTAGCTTGGTTTCATGGTTTTGCTATATAGTATTGCTGAGTTCTAGGGCTTTTTTTTTAGACCAGGACTTGTGTTGAATTTGAACAGGAGGGTTTTAGAATGGCCTGACAGGTCGATTGTTAGCTAAATTCCTTTGCTGAGTAGGCTGGACTTCCCCAGCATCCCCCCCCCTACATCCCACTAGCCCCCTGCCCAGTCTAACCCTTTGTGTGGGGGCCAGGGACAGGGGCAGTATAGAGGGCACCAGCCTGAACCATTGTGGGACAAAAGAGGGGAGGGCTATGGGATTATAGGGCTGCCTTTTAGTCTCACTCCCACTGCAGCTGGCTTAGCTCAGGCACACAGAGAGGGGCAAAGCGGGGGCAAAGTTGGCTCTGGAAGCTTCTCCGAACCCCCTTCCTCTCTTGTGTCTCTTCCACATCCCTTCGCCACCTCCTAACCCCTTTCGATTTGACATGTCAGGTCATGTTAGCTTTGTGCAGGCTGGGACTGCGCAAACCAAAGGAAGAGGGAGGGTGGCAGAGAACGAGGGACACGCATAGGAGTCTTTGCCCTTAACCCCACTGCGTCCTGTATTTAAACCCTGACCTGCTTAGCCGAGGCATGGCGCATTATCCACTGGCAGGCTTTAGCTCCTCTCGTCACACGCAGACATTTGCCGGGACACACGTGCGCCAGCAACGCAACAAATGCCCCAGCGACGCAGCACAGCACAGAGATACCTAGCGAAGCCAGCCAAGCACATCAGGTGCCCTTTCATTGTCGACAAGGAGAGCAAGAGGGAGAGAGGGAGAATGCAAATGAAGTCTAAAAGTCATTGAAGAGCTTGTGTCCCTGCAGGGCTGTCAGTGCCCTTTCAGCAGCTGTCAAAGTGCTCATATTAGCTCCACTTTGATTGGTCGCTTAAGAATATGTCCGATTTGTTTAATTTTTTGCTTTCTAGTAAGTAGAGCTGGGTGGGTTGTTTCCAGATGGGTTGGTTTTACGGCTGAACTTTGCTCTGCAGACTTTGAGCTACTGCTTGACTTTGTTAGGTCAGGGAGATGCGGAGCATTTAATCTGAATACACGTTAGAAGCACTAATTTATACCATCTCCAGGTAAGAGAGGAGGAAAAAGTGCAACATTAGTGATGTTCAATAGTGGCAGAGTGGCACTATTCAATAGAATAGAATTCAATCTTCCAGTTGGATTCTATTCTACTCTATTCTAGTTTATTAAGATATTATTTCCACACAATAAAAGGGTCAAAGCAAATTTACTTTCTGATTCAGGATCGTTACAGTATTTTTGCATGTTAAACGTGCCACTATTGTTCCCACTTGTAATGAAGGCTGGCTTCAAACAAGCACAGAGAGATGCTAAAAGAAACCAAGAGTGATTTTGCTGCAATGTGATTTTCTTTCTCTTTGTCTCCCTCCTCTTTCTTTCTGTGTCCGTCCACCCCTCCTTCTCTACCCCGGTTCCCTGGATGCTGAGCAAACACAATGTTCTCTCTGCAAGATCACAAGACTTATCAAGACAAACAAACAAACAACAGCAATAAGACAACTGCAAATGAAGGCCAATCTTTATACAATCAATAAAAGGAGAAGCTCCTTTAATCTCCCTCTCCGTCCTGCACACTGCAGCCCCTCCTCTCTCTTTCTCTTCCTCCATCCTCTGCCTCTCCTCCTCCACCCACCTACTCCTCCCACCCTCCCTCCTGTTTGCTCCCTATCTCAGTCCTTGCTGTGTTGCTGGGCTGGGCTCAAAGGCAAGGAAAACTGACGCATCGATTATTCATAGATCACCCCTTCTTTCTCTATCTCTCTGTCTTTTTTTTTCTGCCTTTCTCTGCAGTGCCCACTGTATTTACTACAAGGCTTGTGTCAAAGTCTTTGGAGATGAGTTTGGGGAGGGCGAAATGTGCTGCTTCAGGTTGAGTTTTAGTGTGAAAGGCAGGCAGGGGAGTGGTTAAAAACAGAGAGGAGGAGGGGGGGGAAAAAGAGCCTGGTGTTTCCTTCCTCTGGGTGCCCTTGACCCATCTTCTGTTTGAAATCTTCCACTGTGTCTAAGAAAAGATCCGTAGTTGCTTCCTCATCCGTCTTTTCTGTGCCACGGTGGGTTGTGTACGAGTGTGGATTCTCTCTCTTACTCTACAATTCATACCCTATGTTTTTTTTAGTCACCTCTTTGGGTTCTCCAAGGTTATTGTGCTCACGTCAAGCTCTAGTCTTTGCAGTGAGGCTCCAGGCCAGCCTTTGTGTATGTGTGTGTGTATAGTCTGTCCTTCTTAGCCAGCCCTAATAATAGCTCTAGTGTCATAAACATAGTCTGGAGATCCCTGCGGCCAGCTGTGTCCGGCCTAGCCGCCCAGGGCTCCGGTAGTGACGCTGATGAATGGCTACACACACACACACACACACACACACAGTGTAGCTCCAAGCACATTCCCAGAGCTCTTGCCAAGCCAAAGGCCAAGACCTCCTGCCTCACCACCAAACTGCCCTTTATTCCGTGTGTGTGTGTGCGTGTGCGTGCATGCACGCATGTGTTTTTGGTTTTGTTTTGTTTTTTCTTTCTCATTGTTGAGCCGTTTTGGTAAATTACCCCTTTTGGGAAAAAACAAAATCATGACTGAGGAACTACCTTCGTGAAATACAGGCAGGATTTTAACAGAGACACTCCAGACAAACAGATTTTCTATGTGGGCATGTGTTGGCTTTCTGCCATTTCATTGTTTATGGCCATATTTTGACAAAGCTGAAGGGCGGTTTCACTATTGACTAGTCAGAGCAGGGGAAGAAGGTGTAGAAGGGGGGACCAGAGAGGTAACAAAGCCTTGTGGCAGAATATATGGATGTCACATGGAGCTGAGGCAGCAGAACAATGGCTTTAATGTAGAAGACCACCCCCGTTCTCTGCTGATGACACATTGCCCTCACGCACAGCGTACAGAGCATCTGGATGCACACATACATTTATATCAGGACAGAACATATTGACAGGAAGTGGAAAAACCAAGTCTGTCTGTGTGGCTGTGTGAAGACGTACGTGTTTCTGTTAACTCTGAGCCGCTATTCACATCCTTTGTTTTCAAAAATTGAGGCTTCTTAGTGGCAGTTTACTTTAGTATGCACTGGTAGACAGTGGTGAATATTTATTGCTGGAGAAAAGGCTCTGGGCTGCTCGACCCGATAAGCAAACGAGGGAAAGAGGTAAATTAAGCCCACACAGAGTCCGGAATTCATTCCGATGAAGGGGGTGGGGGGGGGAAGCAGAGGAGGGCACAATCGATTTGGGAAAACTGACACCTACGGCTGATCCTTTACCCTCCACCCTCTTCCTCTGTCCTTTTCTCTATCCCCCTTGCCCCTGGGGTAGGAATTCCTTAACCCACACCACCAACCCCCACCTCCACCGCCAGTCCCCTGCCTGTCCCCTCCTCCTTTTTCTTCTTCACACTGCCCCACCTAGCTGTCTCTAGGGAGATATGGGGCAAGAACTGGAAGAGGGAGGGGTAGAAAAGGGGCTTTCTGTGTGCATGTGTGTAAAGGGTGAAGGGGTAGAATAGATGGAGTTGGGGGGGTAAGGTCAATGAGTGGAGAGTAGGAAGCTAAAGCCATAATAAAGAAAAAATGGAAGGGGGGGGTGGAAAAAAAAACAATCTTTGCTTTCCTCTCGTCTCTCTCCCTGCTTACAATTTCCATTCGCTTGCATTTTCTATTGAAAGCCAATAGCGTTGTCCTGGACCCGAGATGGATGGCTGCACTAGAGCTAAGGTTTAATCAATAGGTCTTTTTAATTTGCCATCGATCCACGTTAAAAGCTACTGCGGCTGTTGGTGTGTGTGTGTGTCTGTCTGTGCACCTGTGACTGTGTGCAGCTGTGTGTAGTTCAGTGCACGGGTGTGCACGTTGTGTACGTATTTTTGTGCGAATACATGATGTACCCAAATACGGATGTGAACGTTTGTGTGTGTGTGTGTGTGTTGCGGTGCATGCAGCAGGCGCGGGGATGGCCACTGTGCTTCGGTTTATTGACATTCTAGCCCATTATTTAATTATTTAATTCCCAGACAGATACTAATGGAGCTAGCTAATAGATTGCGGTTGCTTTCCCCTCCTTCCGAGGCCCTGAATATACGTATAAATGGAATTAGACTCGACTTGGCTGGTGTAGGAAAGCATTCGCGGTGCAATGCAAGGCCGCTCCCTTGAGACTGGACTCTCCTATAGGCACATCAACAGCTAGAAATGCACTTAGGAGCACTGAAGCATGCCATGGGTAATTACGTTTGTAAATCTCATAGGCAGCTATCAGAAAGTATCATGTCTGTCAGGGGTTTGCATCTTTTTGACCCTAGTAGGTATTTCAGCCTTGAGAAGGTCTCCCCCATTCACCGATAAGGGGATGAAATAGCACTGTGGAGGCTAATTATACTCTGTGGGGGAGGTTAACCACCAGATTCCAATGCTACATTGTGTGAATGGTGGATGTGTGTTGTGTGCATTTGTGAGCCAAGGTTAAGAGCCTAGCATGTTTTAGCATTATCATCAGCTACACATGCACACATATTAACACCCCCCCCTCATTCCTCCAGAGCTGTTAAGAGAAAAGACAATTAAAAAAAACATTTGCTATGTAGAGAAAAATACCTGACTGTCTTTCTACTCTTCTCTCCTGTGTCCAGGTGATCGTATACGTCAGACAGAGAACCGCGCAACCAGGTGTAAGGTGGAACGTCTGCAGCTCTTGATGCAGCAGAAGCGTCTGCGCAGGAAGGCCAGGCGGGACCAACGGGCTCCTTATCAGTGGCTGCCCAACCGCAAGGCGGGACGCAGCAATAGCAACAGCAGCATGTCCAGCGAGGGCTCCCTGGACCTGGACTTTGACGATTCCGTGTGGAAGCCCGACGTAAAGGCTGACTTGAAGTCCGAGTTCGTCATGGCCTGAACCATCTGCTCCCACATACGCGTTCAAAGATGCGCAAAGCATTGCTTGGGATTTCCTTAGAGATAATTTTGAGGGAGCGGATTTGCAGGAGGTGACACGTAACTTCAGAGAGGAAATCAAAGTTGTCCTTGCGACAGTCGTCTGTGACACGAAAACAGGCTCCCTGCAGACTCTAATCTCATTCTGCCCTTCGTGGGTGACCTTGTGAAAAAAAAAATAATAATACAGCAACATTAGCAAAAGAACTTTCTTGTGATGCTTGGATTTGGACAGGCAACTACTGGACTTAACAGTGTGCAAGACCTTTTTTTGGGGGTTTGATTACAGAGACCATACCTGTACTTGAGTATAGCAGAATTCAGTGGGTGGTGGTGGTGGTATTTTCAGAATTTTTGTTTTTGTTTTTTTTTCTTTTTAAATGCACTCTGGGGAGAAATGAAGAGATCCACACTGGACATAACAGGACAGGAGCACCAGAGGCTTCAGTGTTTCCTAATCAGAAGAAGGGCAGAACTGCCGGACTATGGATTATTTCAGTGGGCATTCTAATTGATCTCAAAACTCATCAACAAGAGTCCAGTTTTTACCTGTTACGGGGTGGTTAAACCTTTTTTCTTTTTCCACTTTTAAGCATATTATTATATTTTATAAACAAAAAAAAAATATGTAGCATTGTTCACAAAGCATTCAGGTTTTCATATAACAGTTCAAAGTAGTTTGCACATATTCTTGATTTATAACAGCTGGTCAAAATGTGCAAGGAGGAGGAGGAGGTGGGGCCTGAAATAGAATAAATAATATGGAAGTATTGATATCAACCTCAGTGACATAGGGTATTGATAGGAATGATTAATGAATACACAAAATAAATGAATATTAACAGAAAGTGCTTTAGAGGATTTTAAAATCTTTAAAATGTATATGAAAAAAAAATCTATTTTTATTTCTCTTCCTATCTGCTGTTTTCAAAAAACAGCAGCCCTTTGTGGCTTTAGTCAGATCGTTGACTACCAACAAATATGTGCATCCATTCAATCATTCATTAGCTCATTCATGCCTTTTTTTTTCTTCTTTTTTTTTTTTGTCTGGCCACAACAAAAGTTACAGAAAGATCATTTTTCATGCAGCCAACCTCATGTGTTACAAACCTGAAGAGACTGAGGGATTTCGAGTTTGTGTACATAAATGTGACAATTGGCAAATGCTTGTTAGGGCGTGTGCGTGTGTAAGTTTGTTGTAAATTGATTTTTAGAATATCCTATGTTTTTGTCCAGTTGTCTTCTCTCAAACGACCCCATACGTTCTCAAATTTGTGAAGTTCAGCTGCCGTGAGCACATGGCCCACTACTTTGCAACATGACTGTATGAAAAAGCAAATTGGCTCCCAGTTTGATGCCCAATTGATGTGTACCTGTTATCAGTTCTCATAATGATGCCTCTATTTTTTTAAATTAGTTTTTACTGGCCAAGACGGAGGTGAAATGGGGTCTTTGTCCGGCATCATTATCTAGTGCCTCCACCAGTACATCCATTGACATATCAGGTTAGGCCTTTCACAGTTTTGCTGCTACACATGGGGACTTAAAATGTGGGGGAAAAAAAACAAACACGGTCGGGAAAAGTGACTTTCCTTTGCATGCAGAAGTGTGTAATTATGCTGATCTTTTTTCTATTGATGGAAGAAAAAAAACGAAACTGGTGCTGTGGAAATGAAGGTTAACAACATGCATGAATTTGTGAAGAAAATAAACAATGCTGCTTTTGTTGGCAAGGTTCTTTTGTAACGTTTAATTTTTTTTCAATGTTAGAACAACCGTGTCCTGCTTAAGTATTACGACGCAAAACCAAAACGGATGAAGTTAAGTGTGGGCTAAGCTTTGTTGCTCGCCACTGAATATTTCTGTTGCGCGCAGTGAAGATGATGATGTGATGATGAGCAAAGAGCAACTGACTCTCTCTCTCTCTCAACTCCTTAAAAGCTGGTTCTTATCCCCAATGACTTTCAAGGACCCAAACAGCCTGCAAACTGTTAAGCCGCCTCCCCTCCTCCCAGCCTGAATGCCAACAGAGGCTCACGTGGATGCATTCTCACAGGGAACCAACAGACCTGAGGATTTACAGTACTGTCTATCAAACTTACTCAAGAGAAGCGTCTGGTCTGTCTGTCCGATTGACCACCCAACCACGATTGCACTCCCAGAGATTGCAGTGAGAGATTACCTTTTTGGTGAACCTCATCTTTTTTTTTTTTTTTTTAAGTGGCCTTACCTTTCACTAAAAAAAAATGAGACACTTGGGGACAAATGGGGGTGGGAATGTTTCCTGTTTGTTTTTTAAACTTTCTGTGCATATCGATGTTGGACACCGTTTTTGTCACCGAGGACACTGGGCATCTGTCGTTTAGTGCTTTTAGCTGGTGGAGTCTCTATTATGTCAAGGCTTCTGTGCCTTAAAATGTTGCCCTTGCAGTGTCAGTGTCAGATTTGAGCTTGTTATTAATTTTTTCCCCACTTTGTTGGTTGATACACACGACTGCAGCATTTTGCAGCAATGAGAGTCGTAGATTTTCTGGGTTAAAGCTTGTTTGAGTGAATCAAATACTTTTCAAAAGTAGGTTTTGTTCCTCAGATATGGTCTTTGTCCCATTTCATTGTGTTGCCATGCTTGTTGGTCTCTGTTATTCAAACCACACATCCCTCTTAACCCAGTCCCCAGCTGCCAACAAGCTGCAAAAAAGCTATAAATCTGTGTAACTTTTATCTGAGGAAGTTTACAGCACAGAACGTAGATGACAAGAAACAGCCCAGATTCAAAATAAAAGGTCCTATAAGGACTTCCAAGACTACATGCACTTCCTGTTTCCTTGGATCCATCATTTTTAAAGGACAATTAAACCCCCGCCCCTCCCAAATGTTCATTTTGGGTTGTTTTTTTTGGTTTTTTTGTATATGTATGAACTATACTCTGTGTGTGCCTCACTTCTGTGTAAAACTCAAAGATGAAACAAAACAAAAAAGATGACAAAAGCATTACAGAGAGGATTAAAAACAGTATGTTGGTGGAATTCTGATCACGTCATTTAAGTTGCCTGTTCTTTCTTGTAGCCAACTATTGAAAATAACAGGATTCAAGAATACAATTTACAATGTTCTAGCTCTAGACCGGTGTAGCACATGTGTGACTGTATTAATTTATAAAACCAAAATGGTAACTGTGAATTATGTATTTCTTTGTGCATTTTTAAAAAAAAAAACAAACACAAAAAAACAAAAAAAACGACAAAAAAAAAATCAGTGGAAAAGGTTGTTGGGACGTGGAAGCAGCTGATGTTCATGTCCGAGAAAGGGAAACTTTTTTTTTTTCTGGTGGAGTTTAATGGAAACAGAATGTGTTTCTGAAAAAGAAAAAAAATGGAAAAAGCGAAAAAAATATATGAATATATTTTTTTTCTTAAGCAATACATTTCAGTGTGACTTGTGATAGAACATTTTCTTTTTTTAGGTAATAAATAAATAACAAAATGAGTACATCACATTGTCTCCATGAGTATTCATTACTTACTCCTTTAATATGACTCAGTGATTTTCATCTGAGATCTGTTTCATGAGATATTTTGATAATAATAATAATAATACTTTCAAAACACTCAAGGACAGTGTACACAGCCGAATAATAAAAGCAACATTAAAGCAAGCAGTTTACAAAATCATAAAAGCATAAGACATAAAACAAATTTAAAATAGCAGAGTTGAGAGGTTATGTGGGATAAGCTATTTTGAACAAGTGAGTTTTTAGTTGGGACTTAAAGAGAGAGAAGGGAGTGATATTTCTTGAATCGGGAGGGTGGGAATTCCAGAGTCGAGGAGCAGAGCAGCTGAATGCCCTGCTCCCCATGGTGGCAAGACGGGGAGAGAGAAAGAGAAGAAGAAGATCCGAGACACTGAGGTGGGATGGTGATCTGAACCCGATCAGAGAGATATGGAGGGGAGAGATGATGAATAGCCTTAAATGTATACAGGAGTATTTTGATGTGAGTGAAATATGAAAAACGTGAAATTTCATTGGTAAAATATTGCTACCGGTGTATCCAAATGCATTTCTATGTGTTTATCTGAGTTTTTAGTGGGTGAATTCCCCTTATAGTCTTAAACCACCTTGAGTGTGTAAGTAAAAGTAGAAAACCCCTATATAAATACTAGTCTATTTATTGTATTGTATACATAACAAGCTGACTGGCTGTGAAGTGGTAATACTGGAAGTACTAGCTTATATGTTCTAGGCTGCACTGCTTAACGCTGTCGTCAAAGTAAACAAAAGAAATCATGTGATGCTAGTGGAAGTTGTGTTATTCAAGCATCTCTTCCCCTTACAGCTCGAATAGATTTAGATTTTATTACCTGCTTCAATCGTCGTGACCTTACTTTTTCCTCCTCTTTCTCTTGTTTCTTAGTTCTTTGTTAACTCACAGAAGCAAGTTAACTTTCCATAGCAAGTTCAGCTCTCTATTGCTGCCTATACTACAAACTTTGCACATTGCCACTGCTGTAGTATAAAGTTTGTCAGTCCTCAGGGGCTCCCCACTGACCTGAGAGCTGACCATATGTAGATGAGAAATTGGAGTGCAACTAGTGCTATCTAGCAAGCTTGTTTAACTACATTAATGGACATTACGGGGGAATCACACATCCTAAATAAGTGCTGCTGAAATTGGAACACCGACTTTTTAAACTTGCTGTTTAACCACAGTGGAAGCCATATTATTTATCAGGTAAATATATGTTCAAGAACCAACACGACAAACACCTCAAGACGCCCCGTTCAGTGACTTAAATAAGCAAAGGTGAAGTCGAGCTGACCAGTCACAGGTATACACAGTTGTCTTGCCATCCATCAAAGCAATAACATTATTTAAAAACTCCTTTACATTTCAGGGTGTAGGTATGTTCATTTCTACTATAAGGCTATGCAAACTAACACGAGACAGTCTCAAGTAGCCAGTTGAGACACCATAGGTTTCTGGGCTTTGCATTGGCTTCATTTTTTCACTGATCACTGTTAAAGGCAGTGGAACCAAGGGTCTGAATTTGTGGCTGGAAGGCAGCTGAAGTGGTGAGGAGATTCAGTAAGGGAGCCTACAGAAATGTTCCCCACATCTGTGAGTATCGCCCAGCTCAAGATGAGACAGAATATGGAAGTGCAGTGACAGACTGGAGAAGGAGACTTGCCTCGTGTGAAGCCTTCTTCTTGACACATGTACTAACAACAAAAGGTGTTCTGAAGCAGCTTCCTGCTTATGTAAACAGCGAGGCTGAGAACTGAGCTTGACTTGGAGCATTAAGAAAAAGCCGAGAGAGGAAAGGAAGATGAAAGAACAAACCTATTGTCAGTCAAAGCCCCAATAACACGGCATACTGCTGTGAGATGTTGCAACATAGCACGGTGGCAGCTTCTGTTGTTTCTTTTCAGATGCTATAACGAACTTAATGAGTCAACATGACTGAAATGAAATTGGGGTAACTCATATTTGTACATTTATGCTTGCTGAGGCAAAATGGATCTCTGTGCGAAAGACTGATGCTTATCTCTGATTTCTAATACACAAAACCAGTAATTCCATTTTTTTTCCAGTCAGAGAAATGATGCTTTGTGTTGTTTACACCTTCATTCTAAAAGCGATAAGGACTAAAAATCTGTCCCTTGACATTTTCTAATTCTCTGCCTCCCTCCCTCTTTCTGCAGATATGTTTCTCGTAACAAAAAAAAAAAAAACCCTCCTACTTAGTGTCCTTCCGAGTAAAAGCCAACACTTCTACGGCACGTCTATGGCTTGGGGTGAAATGCAGGGACAAAATAAGACTTTTAAAAGTCGATCCAAGCATTGTCTTGAATCCACAATCTATTGTGAAGCAAACTATTTTGTGAGCGTCACAGAAGTCTACATAGCTTTTTAACTTCAAAGTGACAAACCCAAACTCTCTCACTCAGCCTGTTTTGGGAAACAGAAACCACAATTATCTTTAAGCAGTGAATGCTTTTTCAGCACTGAGTCAACACAGTTAACACGAATCTGTCTGCAATTCTTAAGAAATATGTAACCAGCAAAGACACCGTAAGCTTTATTACAAACCTTTGTACAACAGTGTATTCATGCAATCAGCCAGTCATGCTGCAGCAGTGCAGTATATAAGCTGGTTTCACACATGCAACCCTGAACTCTTCTAGGACTCACCCAACAGAGTAATATGTGAGAATGCAAATATCTGAGTCAGCCTGGTCAGATAAAAGCCAGTCTTAAACCTGCCAGCTTCCTAGAACAAAGTCCATGTGAGGCTGGATTGCTGTCACATGGTGGGAACAAACCACGTAATAGTCCGGTACACTTTTCACGAGTAAATGCATGCTACGTTTTGCTTCCTGCATATTATAATCAGGAAGCTCCCGTTCCTAAACTATAGACAGCATTTTCAGAAGCATGAATACTTCTTAACCTGAGAACCCCAATTCTACCAGTATTGGGGTTCAAAGGGGAAACATCTGCTTTTACCGGCTATGCCCCCAGGTTTGTTATTTGAAAATAGACATCCATGGTCAGTGTTGGGAAGGTTACTTTTAAAATGTATTCCATTACAGAATACAGAATACATGCCCCAAAATGTATTCTGTAACGTATTCCGTTACGTTACTCAATGAGAGTAACGTATTCTGAATACTTTGGATTACTTAATATATGCTGTTTACAACTATGAATGTACTATTGCTGTGATTTATTACTGTTACTGACGGTCCGCGGCTCTGAACCGTAGTAAAGGGACCTCTGGCTAATACGGTGGGTTCTGTGTCGGGCTCGTAGCCGAAAACTAGCTTTACTTTGTTGTCTGCGTCAACTTTGCTAGCGAGAGACAGAGAGAGGCGTTGAAAGGCTGCTCCAACAGAACTTATTGTTTTTGGAGGAAAACACGAACACGGTGTACAGTCGAGTCTTAATAGCTTACTTACAACTGGGCTTGTCAGGTGCTCTTCTTGGCTGCAGTGGTTATTATTATATTCACATGCTTCCAGCTCCCGTTTTTGCTCGATGACAGCTCGTACTTTTCCTTTTTCTCCCTCCCTCGCTCACAGACACATAACGTGTATGACAGTCCATTCTCCCTGCAGCACGGACTACACTGCCTATGATGCTACATTCTTTAGAGCTATACCGGTAGCATTCTGCCTGTTAGCTTAGCACAACAACAACAACGACACCCTGTAACCATGGCAACCGTAACGCTGCCGCCTGGAACAACAGAACGTAGCTGTCAAACAAAACCCAAACAGGCCTGACCCGCCACAATATGAAACAGGAAAGTACCGCCGTGTAATCCATTTATTTCAACAAAGTAACTGTATTCTAAATACCACATTTTTAAACGCTAACTGTAACGGAATACAGTTACTCATATTTTGTATTTTAAATACGTAACGGCGGTACATGTATTCCGTTACTCCCCAACACTGTCCATGGTATATCACAGAAACATCAGAATCTTAACCAAAAGCCCACAAGACATTTCCACGACCACCAAACACAGCTTAAACAACAAACAATTAAAGAGCAGGTAAACAGATCAAGCGAAAAGTTGTGAACACAAAGTACAGATTCCCACTTAATGGCGTGCACAAGGCAAAAAATTGTTTCTGCTGAAAACACAGATCTCACAGATTCTCAAACTGCAAGTTTCATCATAAAACAACCAGCTGCCCTTCCTAGAGCTTTAAAACCCAAATGTTACTTAACATTTTATAGGGGTAATTTTCGCCATAAGGAAATGTGGACAGAATATCTAAATCCCATTTGTAAATCTGTGACTTTTTAGCAGTAGCTCCACCCACTTGACATCAGGGGTTCCAACTTTGGGGTGAGCAATTTGTGGCTAAAAAAACTTGAAGAAATTACTGATGCAGTCATGTTGCCATGGAGCTGAATGTCAAGGACTGTTTCACTGTGTGGAATCCACAAAACAAAGGCATCCGAGAAATGAAGCTGTTTGAGACCAAAGGGAGGCCCTAACCGTAGTTACTGCATGCTGAGGTGTGGGTAGGTTCACAAATATTCAGGGGTCAATCATTTTTTTCAAAAGAAACAGACAGCTTTAAGTAGGTGTTACTTCACATACGAGTAAGCAACCCATTCGCTGGATACCATCTCCAGCACTGTGTTAATATATTTTTTGCCCTGCCTGGATTAGATTGCAGAGAGACAGCGGGGTAGTGCACTATATGTGCCTTTGACTCATTTATGACGACAGTATAACCAGATGCTTTTGATAAAGGTGTTAGTTTCAAGTTTTAGTTTAATGATTGACGAATAATCTGTGAGTCAGGGCTATTTGTGTAACAAAAGTGTACAGAAATAGCATTTAAAAAGTTCTATGAGCTTCTTAACCCATGTGTTACAATAAAACTTCTGGGGTATTATTAAAGACAGCAACAGTACAACAGTCAGTGTGGCTTATCTCAGATTTCGATGCTTTTATTGGGTTCTGGCATTGGGTTTGAGCTTTGCATAAAAGGGTCGATGTGTTATTTCCTCATAGCTGCTAAAAATAAAGCAAGATAGAAAGAACCCAACTTTATAATTGCCGAGAGCGACTTTGACGCGAAGGTTATCCCGCCATCTGTCAGTTAGGTGAGACAAACAAAACAAACCGCAAGTGAGAATGTTGACACAAATTTACAGAGAATATCGCAGGTGTAGCTAACAGACTCTTCATACTGATTCTGCTCTTTCTGACTGTTTACCGATTTACATCTTACTGGATATAACATGAGCAAGAAGTGTGGCAGCGCGCTGATAAATTCTCATGGCTTCCAGTCATACTGCAACTATCAGGAGCCTCTTCTGAGAAGTCACTGCCTTTTTCTGACTGCATCTGACTGTCAGTCTCAGCCTCCACACCTTTCTGCTGCTATGTGCAAGTTTGCTGTCTGTGGATGTCACTCTTTTTTGAGATAGAAAAGAACAGAGAGAGAGAGAGAGAGGCAGAGGCAGACAGAAAGAGGAGAGGCAGGGCCTCAGCTGCCACCGCAAACTGAAACCTTGTGGCTCTGGGATTGAGAGGAGTTCCGCAGAGTTGGGGTTTCACACGTTTTTCTGTGATCTAAGATAAGACATGCTCAGCTGTATCCTCCCTTCACTTAAAAAAAGATATACACACTCACACATAGGGACATAAAAAGAAACGTACACACACACACACTCACACACACACAGAAGCATAACGGAAAATATTCCAGGATGTCGTGCTGTAAGAAAGCAAGTATCATATAGTCTGCAGTCATAATGAAAGTTCATACTATATATGTGTTCTTATCTCCGCAAGTGTTGCAAGCATTCACATCCATATACTCCAAATATACTTAATGACTATTTTTCACATGAACTCATAAACTGTTTCACGTGGCTTTAGTATGTGCTAATTTGTGTACGACTTTAAGATGTTGTAGACATTTTGAATTTCATGATAAGAACTTGATGAAGAGATTGTGAATTGGAAACGGGTGTAAATATCTATCCTGTTCTGACATTGACTCAATCCACCGACCTGTAGCCCTAAACCCAACCTATGCCACATACACGCCACATCTAGTTTGAGTTATCCAGAAAGTGAAATGTAAAAACTCAGTTTTCTTTCTTTTTTTTCCTCCGTGCAATTAGTGTAAATCATATTAAGATGCCTGGACAAAACAACAGGATGAAAGCCGAACTGGAATAAATTTCAAAGCTAATTGTTCCCCCAATCTTCTCTTTCTACCCTCTCAGTTTAGTTTTCATGCATTTTGCTGTCTCGTTTTAAGTGCATGCTTTTATCATTTCTACATAAGGAAAACAACCAGCCCTCTTTGCTCTGCTGAAAGCACCATCTGCACACGAGAGTAATGGAACAAACGCACCGAAGATGCATTTTTCGTCAGGTCAGGGCACAAACATCCGAGCTCGTCACTACGTCTCCTCCGCAGTAAGACCCAGAGCTGTTCACATGGTCAGCAGGGACCTTGTTGTCTTTTGTCTATTTTTGTTTGTTCCCTGCACAGTTGAAAGAGAAGAATGGCTTTCTGTTTGGAACATTACCTGATGGATATTTATGCAGCTGCGAGACTGTGAAGAGGACCTTTGATATCTTGTTCAGCATTTGCGCGTGCACATACATACATACGCAACGCACACACACAAACACAATGGATTCATCTGCATAGCAAACCATACTGAGATATGTACATTTTAATGTCAGGACAACTTCAAAATTTACACGGAGACTTGTGCTATTTCCCGTAAGTTACGTCCCACAGTGCTACTGTGTAAACAAATTTAGGTCCCCACAATATGAGTAATATCCACCCACACACACACACACATACATGCACAATGATTACTCTGTGAAACTCCGAAGAAACCGTAACTGCCTTGCACATGCAGACTTTACTCTAAAAAGCATTCAGCTGTTTTTCCTCATCGCTGTGGAGTCAAGAGTTAGACCTCGTGACCCCGGGGGACTCCTGGCACAGAGGTCATGGTTGAAACAAACCCTGGAAACTGTGTAAACAGGATGTGTACACCCAGCCAGGCATATGGTACAACTTGTGCTCAATCCTACAGGAACAGTCTAAGACCCCCCAGCACGGGACTGGCACTTGTTTGATTGGAACTGGGACCTTTGTCGCCACCAAAATATGTCTTGAGAAAATGTCATTTTGTTTATTTTTTTGTCCACAAGTCTTCTTCTCCAAAAATTTCATGTTCTTAAAACTGCTTTCAAAAGCTATACATAACATTAGCCACTAGACACACTGCAGTAAAACTTACACATACATGTGAAATTATTAAAATGTTAAAATATCAAACGTTTTTCATAATAATGCATGATTTTTAAAATTCATTCAAAAATATGCAAACAAAGGATTTACAAGTAACTTCAATAGAAAAAAAACTACTGCAAATTGTTGATCTATCTATTGTGGACAATCCTGTTAAATTGTTTCTCTGCCAAGGGAAAACTTAAATCAAGCACTAAATATATTTAAATCAAAGCTCAAGACCAAGCAGGAGACATCTGCATTGGTCTGTATTTATTTCAATCAAGCACATTTTCCTTTCTTTCCCAGAGTTGAGCTGGGCAATCCCACAGAAGCTCTCTTCACCTTGGACATTGCTATTACTCACAGATTTAGCACTTGGGGAGGGGTTTCTGGCAGGTGTCATATGTCAAATGCTCCTTTTTGTTGGTGTCCTCCACCTCTCTTTCTTCTAAGAGGATGATCACATACATTTCAGCAGTTGCTCTAGTGACCTTTAGCAGCTGTGGGGGTGAAATTGGCTCAACTTCTAGTTTTTTCTAGTTCTGCTTCTAGTTCTCATTTGTATCTGCATTGCAAATGACTAACTTATATAGTAAAATACAACATAAGACATGCACATGTTCCTTCCTTAGCAAGTCTGTTCATGTGATGGTAAAAAACGTTGCACAGCATATCCTAAAACATCTTAACAGGTATGACATTGGCTGTGTAATTGGCATGCACAGCATTAATATGTACAAACTAGGTCTCCTCTGTGGCTCAGCATGCTTCTCCAGACCCTCACATGTTGTAGATGCGCGGGCTGGCTGCCTAATTAGACCTGTGTCTGAGTTAATTGTAAAAGGTATACTGTTGTTGCTCTGTGGCCATGCTTCCTGTACAAACATGGGGATTTCTCATGCTAAGCACTCAATGAAAAAGGGCAGGTCAGTGGTTTGGATGTCCTCCAACAGGTATTCACTGCAGCCAGAGCAGGCAGGGCATTTTTGCATCTTCCTCTTTGCAATGCACCCTCGATTCCTCTTGCCCCATTTATTGAACCACCATCCTATCCATCCACCCTTGGCCCCCATTAGTGAATGTGGCCCTATGAGTTATGGGATGGCTTTACAGTGCGCTGAAACAGCTGAGGTCATGGATACAGCCAGAGTGCGTGCAGCCTCGTGCGTTGAATGTAAATGAGTTGGCCTTTCTCCAGCCAGAAGCTAAGCAGATCTTGTCTACCCTTTCCTTTGAGACAACAGCCAAGGCAGGGATCCTGCTAATCACTCTAAAGCATATGGGACAGCAGTGAACATGTAGAAAAGGACTCTTCCGAGGGATTCAAGCTTCTTCTTAAACCCAAATACGTTTTGACGGCCATCTCTCTAACCCCGATCATGTTTTGATACTTTGCAGAGCATGTAGTGAGGAAACACCGGTTGTATGCGTGGGTTCAAGACAGTTTCCACTGAGAAAAGGTGAACTGCGAACCTCCCCCAAAGAGCAACAAACTCAACTTCAGGAGCGGCAATGAAACAGTGGAGGAGAAAAGCTGACATTATGGTTGTTTATTGGATGTTAGCGGCAGAAAAATAGATTGCCCCGATGCAGTGTAGTGCCGGTTACAAAAACCTCTGGATAATTAACATTAAGATCAAATAACAGACTCCAACACAACCTAAACTGCTTTATGCTTTAGTTTTAGTTTCACAGTCCCTTGAAATACCATGTCAAGTAGGATACACATTTACATTCCATTTAGCTCTAAGTGGAGATAATTGTGCACAAATGGGTGCAGTTTCGAATGCCTGATAAGGAGCATGCAAAAGGCTATTAGTGTGTGTATGTGCGTGCACACCATTGAGCATGCATATGTGTTCTGACGGTGTATTTGTGTGGATGCAGTTTATGGTGTTTATTTAGCTTTGGGGGAAGCCCTGTGCCCATTGTTCATAAAACCCCATATATGGTAATGTAAACACTGTGCTTCGTAACGCCTCTGGAGCATACACACAAAAATGAATGAACACAGGAAGACTCACTCTGGCAGGAAGTGGCAGCTGCTGCCATGGTAACAAACTGAAACCCGAATCAGAGAGGGAGATTCGCCTCTTTCACTGTCTTGACGTCATTTCTAGTACACTACGACTACAACGCTGCAGCTGCAAAGCAGACACAGTGCAAAAGAAAAATACAGAGAGCTTTCGAATGCTCACAGAAAAAAAAAGAACACAAGCACCCCCACCCCCCTCAAAAAGGCAAATAAAAAAAAAGTTAAAAAAACCCCAAAAACGTTTGGCTTATGCCCTTTTAAGAAAGTCATTGTACTGGAAAATCCCCATATGTTCACCCCCTATCAAGCACAATGATTATAAAGCAGCACTGACATCACTGGCTGTAACAATGGCACATTATCAAAAGTGCGACCATGTGGTTCACGTGCAAGTGGCAAAGTTATAGTTATAACTCCTTTGTAAACTCCAGCATCTCTCACTTTTACAGATTAGTGGTGTGTGAAGCAAACTGATTCTTTTTTCTTATTGTTTACAAAAGTAGTAGCTCAGTAAGCATTTGCTTCTCAGTTCATGCTGATGGTGCCAGCATGTCTTTATCACAATGATAAGAGGGAAAAAGCAGTTTAACGACGATGCAAAGTAGGAAATTGTGGGTGTGCATGTACACTTTATGGACAAAGTTTAAAAAAAAAAAAATGTCAGACGCACACATGCTGCCAGTTTTCAGGTCATGACACAAATGCAGTATGTCATAGTCCTCAATGCCCTCCAGGCTTAAACATTTATCCTATTTTTTCAACCATCTCTGCTGGTGAGCAATCTTTAAATTATTTATAGCAGTAACTATCTTGTTACTCACTCTGCTGACCCATTTGGCTTCAGCACTCATTGTTGTTCCTAAAATGAACCTCAGAAATAAAAACACTATAAAACCGGGAAAACTTCAAGGCAACAACAAAGGCCACCCACTGTCAAAGCAGGTGATTTGTTGCCAATCAAAGAATCCCGAGCCCTCGTGGCCTCGCTCATTTTCCTCTCTTTGTCCCCCTCGCCACCTAATTAAAGACTCTGCATCCATACAGATTTCTAGAGCTCCATTCGTCTGTACAACCGAGCTGTGACCTTATCCTTTGTAATTAGCTGTTGCTTTTTAATGCTGCTGGTGTTTATTAGGTTGGAGGTTTAAAGAAAAGGTGGGGGTCTGATTTCACTTGGCCCTCAATGCTAAATCCACAGATGACTTTTGAGAAGGAAAAGGGGAGGGGACACAAGTGTGTGTCGGTGGGGGTGTTTATAGAAAATAAAGAGGCTTGAGAGAAGATATGTGTAAGTGCAAATACGGGTGGCTTGTATAATGGGAGGCTGAGCTCCGGTTACATATGCATTCACTCCTCCTGACAAACATCTGCCTTTCTCGGACCTATAATCATCCAAACTCTTCACCCTCCTTCCTATAGTTCTCCAAAAGGTGACAGACAGGTGTTGGAGCCTTGTGGTTTATCCCACAAACACATAGGTACATATGTGCGCACACAAGGATGGATATGCAGTATTATTATTCCATGTTTGTCAAAGGTTATGATTTATGATGGTAAATCTCTGAAAAGAGCCATATGTTGAAACATCTGCCTCTGTGGCAGTGTGTATATCCAGGGATTCAGGACTTGAGCTGCCAAATTGTGGTCTTGTTTGACTGGTTTTACACAATCTGTCAGGTCAGCAGTAGTCAAAAGATACTTTTGGTTGAAACCTATTTTCAAATGTTAGGGTCATTAAAAAAGTCAAATTTAGAGTGAATACTATATACACACATATTTTCGGTCAAGCAGTTTCTTGACAGAAAATATTAAATGAAAGAAAAATTAAAATGAATTTTATTTTCCTCAGCTTCTGCGTACATCTTAGAAACGTCATCCTGGAGATGATAAACAGAAGATATGAAATTTGCAGATTTACATTTCTGTGTAGGCAAGCATTAAAAGTGTGAAAGCCAGCTGAAAAACAGTGGAATTAGTGTGTCAGCCGATCATGATCATGTACATGTCCTTTGCCAATATATATTACTGCACAGATTATGTTTTTTCTCCTGTCCAAAAGGTTTGTTGTTTAGCAGTGCACAGGCCTGATAAGAAGATTGATAAAAAGGAGATTGTCATGGATGGCTGGGCAATTTTTAATCTTTAATATCATAAATGCAAATATTGCAAATAGAAATGCACGACTTTTTTTCTTGATTTGATTGTTCTTGCAGATTAAACCCAGCTGGTTTATGCATTTAGAAAGGTAAATGCATTAAATGTGATTTCACAGATTCTCTCTTTGGTTTGCTTTTTAATGCTTACCACAAAACAGATCCTACGCTTTATTTTGATTCTATGTTTTTGACTGTCAGATTTATACATTTGTGTAAAATAGAGACATTCTTATTTCTCTATGAGTGACACATCAGCAGCCTTCCAGTAGATACCACTGAGTGTGATCCAATTGTCCATGGTGGGATCAGTGGATCATCCGGGACCCTCCTGCTATGCTGCCCGCCCTCCCCCGCCTCCAGAACAGTGTGGGGCCTCGGGTACAACAGGGGGGGCCATGATCAATAGGGATTTTGTGTGTTTGATTGTCTGTGTGCGTATGTGTGTCTGGTTCGGTTTCTGTTTCCTAGTATGTGTGTACCTGTTTCCATCTGTGTGTTAAGTGATGCAGGGAGGGGGTGAGGGGTTGGTGGGTGAGCGGTGTCTTTTAGTTCAGTGCTGTGGTTGTGACTGATAGGGTGGCGGGCCCCAGCATGTGGAGGCCCAGGGGACCGGCTCTGTATTGGCAGACTCTGTAGAGAGGCTTTCTGTTCCCCCATCGATCCCAACATGTCAATTAGACAGACTCAAATAAATGTGCCCTCAACCTTAGCAAGCCCGCCGTATGCAGAGCCTCCCATGTAAACGACACTCACACATCAACCCTCGTGTCACCGGAGCCGGGGCAATACCAAAAAGGCTTTCTGGGTTAAAACTGAACTCGAGCTTTTCCGCTGCACAGATTGTTTTTCACTTTGACCCCAGCCTTTGCTAACGAGCAGTCAGACAGCGTTTGATGCTGTGCAGGTAAATTACCTTTTATGGTTCTCACTTCCCCTTTGGTTTCTGTGAAAAACAAGTGACATTTACAAAACTGAAAGCAGGCTAGGTTGTTTTTGTTTTTAGAATTTAAAAAGAAGGTAATTTGTAGCATAACAGAGTGAAACTGAAGTTGTTTGCTCCAGTGAGAAATAAAAAAAGTTGTTTTTACTGAAAATTCTCAGAGGTAAATTTAACCATTAAAATTCCAAATATTGAAATTGAGAAAAGCCTGTTACTATAACAGTTTGTCATACTTCATTGTGGGACGTCGTACTTGGCACATGTTGACTAAACATATAGAGACGGTTCAGACTGATTCAAATTCACGTCACCATCAACTTACCGTGATGCAACCAAACTATGGTTGAAGGCTGATGACTCTTATCACATCATAACGTTGCCAAGCAACCACCTAAAATGAGCATTTTTGCTCAAATTGAGCTGTAACACCTCAAAAAGCTCATTTTATTTTCAATTTTTCAACAACAACATCTAATTTACACACCCGAAAGTTAAATTATGGTTGAATTAGCCATGATATATCATGATGCCATTATGTTGCCTGGCACATCACCATTACGTTGCCTGGTAACCATCTAGCAATTGGATACAATTTATTATTTTTAGCCTTTGAAAGCATAAGCAACACCTTATGAAAGCATCCTATTTTTTGACATCTCATTTGTATGCACGAAAGTTAAATATGCATACCTAGCAACCACTTGTCAATATACTAAAAACGCTATTTTTTTTAGCATTTAAACACTAATCTTTTTTGAAAATTGTATTTTTCACAACATAATTAAGTATGGGTTTCTGAATATGCTGTTTAGCTTCAGTTAAACTAAATAGCAACTGACTGTAGACTTCTGTTTAATGGACACAAGTGTGGTATCAGGGTATTTATCTAACACTTTTACCCAAACCCTGACTGACTATTTGAAATACAAGATTAACGCCTATTTCTAACTAAGCACACATGAAAAGACTCAACGCAACACACAGACACAAACAGACGTTTGAACAGCCGGATGAGACTATAAAACTCCAAACAAGCCCACCATTATACAGACAGATTGAGGTTGGAGCCTCTTGGAGATAATGACAGGGAGAAGTGAGTGACCCCCATGACTGGAGGTGATAAACCGATACTACCTCTGTCTCTGCCCCTCACTACATCACCCTTCATGCCCCATATTCACTGCTCTCCATCACCCCTCTAAACCCAACTCTTTATGCCTCTTTCCCTCGAGCAGACACCCCTGTGAGCTGCCGCCCCACCCTTATTCCACCCCCTCCTCTCCACCTCCCTGCACTGATCAGTAGGATTTACTGTGCACTCGTCCACAGTTCTCAGCCGGTCACACACGCCCTCTGGGTCGATCTCGGTCGAATTCAATTTGTAAGATATTATGTATTGATCCCTGTGCTCTGTCCTGTCCCCCTTCCATCCCTCTGTGAAACCCTGGCAGGTGCTCATTGACCCACATGCATGATTCCTTAGATCATCATCACGTAAGCACGGCAATCTGAGCCAGTACTACTATATGTTTGGAGTATGTTTGGAGGCGATTAATAATGGTGATTATTTTTTTAACATCTGCTGCCCAAGATGTACTTGATAACACAGAAGAGTGTAAGAAGCTTGACATGAAAGACACATTCCCTAAAAATCTTTTGTGACAGCTTCGTCAGTGCTTAAGTGATCTTATTTCTTTGGTAAATTAGTACAGAGTGTGGCCTTTGGTAACAGTACGTTTTGAGAAACGACTTAAATGGAAAAACAGATGTGTTTTCCTCTATCCTGCAGATTTATTCGGCACATTCTTTATTGAGAATGGATAACAGACCTCCTTCTACTAACCATCTTGTGCTTCCATTTAGCTTAGCCAAGAGGCTTTAAATCTTTGAGATCAATAATTGCTCCCCTGTTTCTCTATAAAACCCACAAGTAAATAATTCAGATGAGATTGTGAAATCCTTTACAATATAAATTCTACGGGGAAAAAAATATTTTAATTTCGATGTGTGATTTACAGGTATAAATATTCACATTTGCAGGTTAAATCAATGACTATTTTGACTGGATACATTGAGATATGTACAACATTTATAACTAACCTCTTACATCATTATCAAATATGAGGGAGGCTCAGTATCACCTCCCTGCAAATTGCAGTGTTACAATGTTGTTAAAATAAAAAGCCAATTATGTATTCAACCCAGAAAAAACCTTCGCCCCGGATTTTACCTAACACATTATGGTGCACCATGAGCAACTGACACATAAACAGATGAGCAGAGGGCTTGCATGGCTGCGACAGATAAGAGAAATAAGGTCACATGCTAACAGGGGAGAGAAAGCTCTCCACGAAGGTGGACAATGGCTATGACATTTCACAAACCTGGCTAATTCCCCGGAAAATTTAGAAAGGGCATGTTG
The DNA here is from genome assembly GCF_056152115.1 of Neolamprologus brichardi. Lineage (NCBI taxonomy): Eukaryota > Metazoa > Chordata > Actinopteri > Cichliformes > Cichlidae > Neolamprologus > Neolamprologus brichardi. Next base: position 5,351,459 of record NC_142125.1, read on the forward strand.
CGTATAATTGCATCATGAGGTGATCATGCTCAAAGCATATCGCTGTAGCTCTCCTTTTTTTCCTTGTGCCCACTAATGGTCACAACAAACTCTTATTCAAATTACCACGCTTTATGATGTGCATTTCAAAATAAAACGCAAGCAAATACACTGAAGTAACATAGTGGAACAAAGCAAAAAATCTTTAAACAACAAATGAGATTTAAATTCTTATCTCAGCCTGACGGTGTACAACAATCCTTCGTCTCAAACTGAGGGTATGAGGGACGGTGCATGCACATGTGTACTGTGTAGTGATGCATCCATGCGCAAGTGTGTAAATGTGTGTGTTTAGGGGAGAAACTGAGAAAAAAAAGAAAGAAAAACAGGAGGTAGACACAAGAGTCCCTGTGGGTTGAGTAAAGGACGGCAATGTGGAGTTTCCTTGTCAGTGTTTGGGATTCCCTCTGTTTACCCCTCAACTTCCTGTCCCAGTAAGGAAGCATGAAACACTCTCTGACTCCCCTGGCAGGAAACATGAGCCTGCTCTGCTTTGTGACTCACCCTGACCTCCAGCCAAACCTTCATCACATGACAGTTTTAGCTGTACTGTGGGGAAAATTTAAATGAGCCGAGAATACAAATGTTCAAGTTGACAGTATACTTATATCTTTCTTACTGTGTACAACATATATTTTTTTGCCAAGGCCTTTAACAATATCAACACCTAAAAGAGTACAATAGTGTGCAAAAGTCTTGAGCCATCCCTTATTTCTACATATTTTGCTTTGAAGGAGATTTTAATTTTGGAGGGAAAAATGGCCCTGAGCAAAATTTTGTCAGGCTTTTCAAACTTTTCAGAGGATTTTTTGTTTGTTTGTTAAGCCAGTTAACACTGATCTAATTTGAGATTATTGTGACTACACATAACAGACAACGTCTCAAAGAACCAATTTTAAATGGTGTCTTTGCTACTTGGAGTCTGCCACAAAATGCAAGTCTATGAAAAACACCAACAATAACAGTTTGACAAGCATAAAATTATATTTTTGCACCAATAAGGTGATTTCCATAAAGGTACAAAAACAGACAGTATTTCTTCATACATCTACTTTAACTTTAATTAAAAATGAAAATTAAAAACTGAGTTTGTGACACTCTTGTAAAGCTTTTGCTCAATACAACATGTGTTGTTAACCTCGATGACACCATGCAGCTGCAACTTTTCTTTAATGCCATTAGTTTTGTGCCCTCTGTTCTACAGAGATCATTTAAAAGTTTGTCCTGAACTGTTTATATATAGAAATATTTTGTTCCAGCTGTAAGGATATTGGCAAATTTCAACTTTACAATTAAAACTCATGAACTAGTTTTTTGGCGTCACTCTGAGACAGGATGTTTCTAATTTTAGGGATGTTGCGCAAATGCAAGAAAGCAGCTCTACATATTTGTTTAATATGCACATTGAAGGACATATCCTGGTTCTATCAATATCCAACTGCAAAAATATAGCTAGAACCTGTGTATTTTAAATGTCTCTAGCACACTAAAATAAACACATTTTATTATTTGTCTAAACCTATCTTGAGAGCCTGGATGTGGACTTCTTATTTTAGCAATAACCTCTTCAGTTTGTTTATTTTACCATTATTAATTTCCACTGGTGTTTAAGGAACAAGCAATCAGTGTTGGGGAGTAACGGAATACATGTACCGCCGTTACGTATTTAAAATACAAAATATGAGTAACTGTATTCCGTTACAGTTACAGTTTAAAAAGGTGGTATTTAGAATACAGTTACTTTGTTGAAATAAATGGATTACACGGCGGTACTTCCCTGTTTCATATTGTGGCGGGTCAGGACTGTTTGGGTTTTGTTTGTTCTGTTGTTCCAGGTGGCAGTACGGTTGCCATGGTTACAGGGTGACGTTCTCTCTCTGCGTGTTTCCTGGGTGAGAGAGGCATTTTTGTTGTTGTTGTGCTAAGCTAATAGGCAGAATGCTACAGGTATAGCTCTAAAGAATGTAGCATCATAGGCAGTGTAGTCCGTGCTGCAGGGAGAATGGACTGCCATACACGTTATGTGTCTGTGAGCGAGGGAGGGAGAAAAAGGAAAAGTACAAGCTGTCATCGAGCAAAAACGGGAGCTGGAAGCATGTAAATATAATAATAACCACTGCAGCCAAGAAGAGTGCCTGACGAGCCCAGTTGTAAGTAAGCTATTAAGACTCGACTGTACACTGTGTTCGTGTTTTTTCCTCCAAAAACAATAAGTTCCGTTGGAGCAGCCTTTCAACGCCTCTCTCTGTCTCTGCTAGCAAAGTTGACCCAGACAACAAAGTAAAGCTAGTTTTCGGCTACGAGCCCGACACGGAACCGTATTAGCCAGAGGTCCCTTTACTACGGTTCGGAGCCGCGGACCTTCAGTAACAGTAATAAATCACAGCAATAGTACATTCACGTAGTTATAAACAGCATGATAATATATTAAGTAATCCAAAGTATTCAGAATACGTTACTCTCATTGAATAACGTAACGGAATACGTTACAGAATACATTTTGGGGCATGTATTCTGTATTCTGTAATGGAATACATTTTAAAAGTAACCTTCCCAACACTTCCTTCTCTTATTTTATTTTTTTCTCCAAGTACATGTGTCTTTTAAAAAACAATATTTTTAGGAAAATACTTTCTCTTTTATTTTTTTTATATCACTGTCATAGCTGTAGGTTAAATATGGAGCTACAGCCAGCAGCTGGTTAGGTTAGCGTTGCACAAAGCCCAAAGGACAAACAAACAAGGCCATATGCCTATCAGCATCTCTAAAGCTCACCAAGTAATGCTGTAGACATTAACTGTTTGTTACACACAAATATTTTAGGATTTATAATGCATATTAATATTGCTTTCTATGTACTTTTGAAGATGTGTTATCTGGTTCTTCCATTTCTAGTCTCAGTGAAGACTATTTACCAAAGAATCCATCTGGTGTCCATCTTTTCACTAAGCTAGCAAATTTTCTGAAACTACAAGTAATATGTGTTCTCATTACTGCTTCAGCTAAAGTCCTTTTTATGTGCCCAGTTTTATTATTTTTTTAGTAAACAAACAAAAACAAACAAACACAAGAGACATTGTGTGAGGAAGGAGCTGTCATGGCTCTAACATTTGGATTTAACTGGAATTTCTTTTTAAAATATCAGTAAACCTGGAAGCCTTACATTAATCTTCTTTTAGCAAGTAAAACATTTCCACAAACACTAAATTTCAGAAAATTGTGGGGAAAGTTCACTGGAGCCACAATGAATAAAATACACAGAGCAAGAGCAGTTACTTACTTCTAAAGGTTAGTGCTACAGGCAACTCAGACGTATGCGGCTCATTAAGGACCTAATGAAAAACTTGGTCTCCGTCCAATAACAGCATATGTAGATTCTCAAGCCGCTGGCAAACATTAAAACGTAATTTCTTAATAATTTCTTATTTGCTTAAAAAATACATTATTAGTCCTAGGGAGGAGCAATTTCTTATGCTTCCCGTAATGATGCTTTTCTTTAAATTTAGTCCAAATTGCGCAAATTTAAAGCTGATAATTCAGGTAAATTTATACAATATAACACTCGTGTCAAGGTGCTTAATACTGTAAGATAAAAACCTTACAGTATTAAGGAGATAACCCTAACAATCAAACGACCTGCTACAAGTAAGCACTGGTAGGCTCACTTAATCCATCCCTAACTATAAGCTTTATAGTAAAAGGACAGCTTTGAGTCTAATCTTAAAAGAGAGCGTCTGTGTCTGTCTTCCGAATCCAAACTGGAAGCTGGTTCCAGAAAGAGTGACCTAGAAGCTGAAGTCTCTAAAGCCGATTCTACTTTTAAAATTTTTATTTTTAAAATTTTATGTTAATTGCTGTGCAATTCAAGCACAGAGATGACCCAACTTTCAGGGGCCACTTGTAATTTTAACTAGTCCTGTTTTTGTAATATGAATTCTGAAACCTGATTGAAGCGCATCAAATAAACTATTATTATACAGATGATCAGTTAGCTGTTTTACAACTGCTCTTTCAAGATTTTTTTTATTTAAGAGGAAGGCTGAAAAATGGGCTATACTCAGCTTAGACATCTGGGTCAAGTGATGGCATTTAAAGTATAATTGTTTAATTTCTGCCACCTTAAAGGCCTGTGTTATGTATCAATTTAATAGAGACAAATTACTTGTATTTAAAATTGTAGTATTTATTAATGGTAACGTTTTTTGAACAGTCCTGTGGGAATTGGCTCTAATAGACATGGTGATCATTTAGAGGAAGAAATTATTCAAGTTTGAAATTAGAAAAACTGATATTTATTTAAGAGTCTTAATAAATATCAGCAGTTATTAAAATTGTACTTAATATCTGTGGGATGACTGAATATTTTTTCCCTAAAGGTTAAAATTTTGTTTGTAAATAAGTCATAACATCACTAAAGAAACCTGGACTTGTTCCTGTTTTCCTCTATCAGTGAGGAGGCCTGTTTTTATAACATAATTTCCCAGGCCAAACAAAGACCTTTTAAATGAGTGCAATGTCATTTTCTCTTTATGATAATCTGCTTTAAGGTGCATATTTGTGAGTTAGATCAGGGAGTAAAAACAGTGTGATTTGATTTCTTTTACAGAGGTGCCACAGTATCCAGTCATACAGAGTGAGAATGTCATACTATTAACAAGATCGTTTTTGGGAGTAATTTTATTTAGTTGCTCTGCATTGTGTTTGTGCACGACATTGAAGATGAATGTTAAAAATCACGCACTGTAATGATGTAATCTGAACTGAGCACTAAATCGCATTACAGGTCTAAGAAATCAGAAACTTTTAATAAGGGCTTGGCTACTTTTACTTGTACTTAATAACAAAAAACCTGTTTTTTGTGTTTTCTAATTGGGGTGTGCAATACTAAGAGTTAGTTTTAATTCATATGAAAGCCTATATCTTGGTCTTTGGTTGATTGATTAGTCAGAGTGAAAGATTGCAGCCATTCCTCCTCCTCGACCTGTGCTTCAGTATGATTCACGGGTGTTTATTAATGTAAACGTATATATCCTTTGGAAACCAGGTTTCTCTAAGGTATTCTAAAAAATATTTAGCTCAATTATTATTATTATTTTATACTAGCAAGGAATCAGATGAGAGCAATCTAATGCTTAACAGTCCACATTTAAATGTTTTGCTCTTTGGTGCAGTTATATTTGCCATCCTTTGACTTTTTTATAATTAAAACATTTTAATTGTATTTTGTTTGTATTTGCATTTTGGTTATTATTAAGTAGTCTGGGTGCAGAGGAAGTCTCTGGGTTTTTAGGGTTATGATGGTCATTCTGTTGGAATAAATAAAGTCTCTAGTAAACTTAGTTGCTGAATTTGTGGCTCCATGTATTTTGTAAGCAGCAATTAGACTGGAAGGACCAACCCGAGTAGAGCTCAGTCAAGAGTAATCGTGGTCATTGGGTGGTACACGTGAGCAGCGAGAGAAAGGTGAAAGCTGCAAATGGTGTAAGCAAGAATATGTATTTGCCAACAATGTGCAAGAACCACTTCAGTCTAGTGTCTACTTGTGCATACCTCAACCTTTTCTCCCTGTTCCCCTTCCTTAATAGTGGTCAGCATTCCACTGATACCGTTTCTGATGACACTTCAGCAAACAATGCATGGATCAATTGAGGATGGACCACATTCATCTCTCAGACCTTGTGTCAAGTCTTTGCTGGAGCTTTTCCTGTTCTTCTCAGTTACTGTTTTTTTATAGTAGATTTTTTTAGGCCTTTCACTTCTTTTGTCCTTCACATGTCTGCTTTCAAGAGTAACATGTCCTTAAAATTCTCAAAATCTAAGGACACACTGCACACCATGCAGAAAGATGACAGGTTTTTGGATAATGGGTCTTTGGGAATCACCTTGTTGGTACAAAAATACAACTTTATGTCTCTCAAACTGTTATCTTTGAGATTTCTGGAGACTAAATAAATTATTCACTAAGTAAATTTAAATAACTAAATAAAATCAAACAAATTGTCTGTTTGTGCAACAGGCTGCGAGTATCAAAGCTATAAAAAAAAGATATTCATTGCTAAGTTGCCTGTAATGGGCAGATACAAATTAGATGCCTTTTTATGCTTCAGTGATTCATAGGTCAGTGTTGAGTTGCTTAATAAAACAAAACAAACAAACTATGAAAGACCTCCAGAAAACCTGGAGAACTATTGCTCTAAACTGTTTAGAAAGTCTGTCTTCTTGGTAGCAAAACATAAATAAAATAGGGGTGGCTTAAGACTTTTGACGTGTACTGTAAGTCAATAAGAATATTCATCTGCAGCACATGGGTTTACCAAATTAAATGGTAATCCATCAGAAAGCTCCACACTTGAACAAACTGTTAGACTGACATTGATGTCATCCCTACTGCTAGTGTGGCTAAAAAGGACGATTTTACACGTTAATTCTTCTTTTCTTTTTTTGGAATCCATTGAAAACAAAACAGCGAAAACCTTGCACTATGCCACAATGCATAAGCACTGACTGAGTGATGACTGGCTGTTGTTTTTCGAACTGTGTTGACTGTCTTGGAAGTGTGCTTCCTTCCTTCCTCCCCTCCAGATTTCAACTCTGTCTGAGTTTGGTGTCGTAGGCCAACAGTCAGAGACGAGGCCGGCAGTGAGCCTGGACTACATCAAACGTGCACCAGACACTGCAGCCGGAAGACAGGCAGGAACCACGAAGCTCTACTCAACTCTGTCACTGTCTATCATCAAAAAAACTGACCTAGAACAAGCAGTGCTGCAGAAATAGGGGTGTCCGGCAGGTGGGAAAGGATGTAATCCCACAGACATACAGTTTTTCTGTCAGCATTTTCTTTTGTTGAGCATTGTCTGAGGAGAGATGAAAATGGAGAGAAAATGAGAATATCAGAGTTCATGATAAGTGGCAAAGGTATCCTTGTTTATCTGCAGTATTTTCTCTTTGTACGAAGCAATCGCAAACTCCAGTACATGCCAATTTTCTGAAGGAAAAGGTTATTTTCAGAGGATGAAGATAGACTTTCCACTTGACCTGTGTATAATCAAAGAGCATAACAATGAAACCAGGTTCTGTCTGCGGCTCCCCCCTGCAGCTTTTTGACATTTAGCAGAGCTGTCTTTTAACTTAATGACTTGTGAATGAAGAGAGAGACAAGGGAGTGTTGTGCGATTATTGTTGCATTCATTCAATTCGTACAGCTATCTTGATTTCTGTGTTTACAACCTGTAGAACCAATTAAAACGGTTTGTCCAAAAACAAGACGTGAATTTGAAAAAAGGAAGAAAAGCACATCAGAGGTGTACGTAAATTAGAATACCTTCTTTCAAATTGGCAGCTCTTTCTGAAATATTGATTAATGACTTGGCACTTGTTCAGCAACAACAATGTGTCAGACGTGAACGAGACCAGGCAGGACTAAAACCAAACCAAGATAAACAAAGTCGATACACAGCAAGAGAAAACTAGCACAGACTGGACCGGATCAGACCTGTCAGATGTCTGTCAGTCTGCACAGATCTTCTCAGTCAGTCTGGGAGGAATTGATCGCTCGGATTGATCTACGGCTCAGTCCATCTGCCTGATCCAGACCTTAATGCCATAGAGCACACAAGAGGAAGAGATGGGGAGGGTGGAAAAGCATAGCAAAGCAGAGATAAACAGATATCAGTGCAGATAGGTTGGTACATCAGGAACTGTAGGAGGGGACGGAGTCTAGTCAGTCTAGTCTGGACAGCTGGTGTTGATAGCCAATCTGCCCAATCCTGGCGCATTTTGTAAAACATGAAACCCAGCAACCTGATAGCATGAATTAATAAATGAACAATTTCTCTTACAACAGGGCCCCTGCTCCATCTGGGCTTTCTTTACACAGCCACAATAGACACTTTAGAGGGGCCCATAGGGGTGTTCATTCCCTCAAGTACTAACTACACAGACCACTGGATGACTGAGAACCACTTGATCGCATAATGACACGAAGAGTTGATATCACCGCTCATGCAGCCATCAGAGTTATACATAGTGTGGAGTCTGTGAATAGCTGCTGCTTCTCTGTTTCTTTTTTGGTTATTTAGAGCGGGCCTAATAAGCAGTGTGGGTGGTGAATGAGGAACCATTAGCTCAATAGCTGAATGAAACCAGTACAGCCTCCTCTTACTTCTTTGCTTTTCACCCGCAGCAATGGGAACACCTGCACCGAGAGACAGGCATAGTAGGTGGAGCACAGGGACAGGGGGTTAAGAGGTGGAAATGGATAACAGGATGAGGCAAAGAAAAGAAAGAAAGACATTCTTGCCAAGAGAGAGATGGGAAGATCAATATCGCTCTTATGTTTGTCCTTCAAATATAAGGCCAAGGCAGCTGGTTAGCTTACCTTAGCATAGAAAATGTAAACGGGGGATTGCTGGCCCGATACTGGTTACCTGGCAGCAATAACTAGTCTAACATGTAAGGTCTTCAAACGGTTTCAATAAACAACATATAGCGACCTAGGCGGAAACAGCAACCTGTAGGTGCTAATAATATGTTTTGCAGGGAAAGCAGCTTCCCCGTATTTCCTCCTTTGTTCAGTGAAGCTCAGCTGACAGCTACTCAACTCAGTTAGATGTATAAAAAAATAGCTGCAATAGTCTTTTATCTAACTATTTGCACACAAAAAACAAGTGTAATTCAAAATGTTGAACTATTTGTTTCAATTCTTATCATTAGTTTGTTTCCACTTCCTAGATTTTCCTACATGTCTGTTTTGCAATTGACAGCTGCAATTGATGAAACTGGTGACGAAAGGTGAAAAGAATGAAACCAAAGCATTGTGGGTGTTGAGTGAGCCTGTCAAGCTACTGATGTATGGCAGGGCAGATGTAGCGAGGGGGAGCTGGAGGGCAGAGGGTGGGGGTAGTTATGGGATTGGTTGAGGTAAGCTGGCAGAATAGAAGAGAAAGAACAGCGAGAGACCGAAGAGGAGCAGGCATGCAAGCTATGTGATGACTATCAGGAAAAACACAGGGGCTGTCTGTTCTTTCAGCCTGCCTCGGCTGGGAGGCACAGGGCTGGGTCCCTAAGCAGGTGTGCGGGGTGGGGAAACACAGGAGGAGGGGGGCAGAAAGACAAGCGAGGGAAATGGAAAGTCAAGTAGGAACAGAAAAGAGGAGAAAAGTACAAACAGTGGTGAGTATTGATAAAAAGGCTGAAAGACAGACCGACGCCACTGAGATGAAAAAAGAGGTCAAAGCAGGTGGAGGAGAACGGCACGCAAGGCTTGCTGGAAGCTATCCTGGTCATTAGTATCTCTCGAATGGCTCAATAAAATGCTCAGACACTGGAAGACAGTATGCCTTCCAGCATTTGTCTGCATGTTTAGATGTCAATATAGTAAAAGTAATGTATCAGAGGAATCAGATGGATCAATAGAGAGGAGAGGTGAGTATAACTGAACCACTGTGACCCTTAGCTGACCTTTCATCATCAAGACACAAGTCTATCTCACCTGTCCCACAGATGTACACATACACGCACACAGACAACTGAACTCTCACCTTATTAGTTTATCACTTCACCGATTCCAAATAGCTTTTTATTTCTTTTGCCTTTCTTTCAAAATTGATGCATTGCAAATATGTGTAGAAGGAGAAAATGCATGCTCTTACACACAACTGTAATTGATGTGCTACTTTTTCTGGTTTCCTAAACCCAAACAGTAGTGTCGGGCTAGATTCATCCATCTCAGACTGTATGATATCCAATGTTTAGTTCAATATTAAATTTCCTTAGTTCAGTAGCTCATGAGAACCATGCAATTAGTGTCAAAAATGTCCACAGAGTTTATTCCCGTAATTAAAAGTTCTAGAAAGGAAGCTTCACTTACAACAACTATGGACTAGCTGTTGTCATAGGATGCTAACAGGATTTACCTGAGCAGACACTGTGCCAGTTTTACTAACGGGATAGCCTACATGTGTTAATTCAAATGATGCTGAGTCTGTGCAACCTGTATCTACAATCTACCACGTGAATCCCACTGAGCACAAATATCCGTGCCCAGTCACATTTGTCCAGTAAAACGTTTTATTTATTATTATTTTTTCAGACAGGATGATTATTTCCTTAGTGCTGACACAGAGAAATGCTGTTTCTCAAACTTCCTACTTACACAATTGCACTTGCTATTTTGAGCCCATTAATGACTTCATGCTGCCAATTAAAACAATATTTAATATATAATATATATATCTGATATAGAGGTAAAAAAAAACTGAGCTTGGATTGCTCTACACTTGTCACTCATTAAGGACACACTCTTGGCTAAATAGCAGAGCAACTGCTTCTCTTTACATTTGCATTGCATTGCAACATTACCAACTAGTTTCACTGTAACACCATTTCTTTATATGGTCATCAAATACTACATTTCAGAATGTAAGGTACTTTGAAAGTTGTTTTAAAATGTTGTTACTGCAGGTCCTAGTCTTGCATTTTTCTAAATTAGTAAATGTTAAGCAGACAGAAAAGAGCAATATGGGAATTTACTACTGCCCTGAGCAAACCAAGCAATTGTTAGCCAGTACGAGGAGATAACTTCACAAGCACTGATGTGTATGCAGATACTAGGAATAATTTTTCATATTTTAGATTCTTTATTTGGGTATCATATTTGCCAAAACAGTTTATTTATTTGGCTAATGTAACTCACCCTTTTGTGTTTCCTCTTAGGGCCAAGTAGGTCAATGTACAAGAAACAGGAAATGGAAGAATCCAACAGTGATGTGTTGGGAGGGGGACATGGCATGAAGCTTCAAAGCTTCAAAGCTTTTTGTTTGTTCCTGAAAATATGATAGAAACCATCTTTGCTTGTACTTATATGGTTTGCCATTTAGCTTTTTAAAGTGTTAATCCAACATAAAGATTCATGTAAGGTAGTAATTTTACATGTTCATGTGTGGCAAATTATCCTCTTTGTTGTAGAAGAATTAATATTATATATGCAGAAGGCATCAGCAGACAGTCACAGTCAAATGTTTGAGTCAAGAGAGCACTTAGCTGGAAAAATGCATACATAAATAAATAGCTTACCCATTATACTACATGAAGATGTAGTAGCAAAATAAGACACACTGAAAGGCAGTTACTTTATGCATGTTCAAAAGCCTAAAAAACTCCGTTAGCTTTAATAGTTCACATATCCTGAATATTTTGCACTTGAATTGAAGTTTTATTTATTTCATTCTTAAAAGTTAAGAGCTTAGCGTGCTTGCTTTTTGAAAGTTAGCAGAACTCACATTGCCTGTCCTTTTTTAAAAATCTGTTTCAAGTACAGACAGTATTTCTTTTTAGTCTTAAACAGTCAGTAATCCCCAGTGTTGGGGAGTAACGGAATACATGTACCGCCGTTACGTATTTAAAATACAAAATATGAGTAACTGTATTCCGTTACAGTTACCGTTTAAAAATGTGGTATTTAGAATACAGTTACTTTGTTGAAATAAATGGATTACACGGCGGTACGTCCCTGTTTGATATTGTCGCGGGTCAGGATTGTTTGGGTTTTGTTTGACATGTTCTGTTGTTCCAGGTGGCAGCGTTACGGTTGCCATGGTTACAGGGTGACGCTCTCTCTCTCTGCGTGTTTCCTGGGTGAGAGAGCGCCTTTTTGTTGTTGTTGTGCTAAGCTAATACGCAGAATGCTACAGGTATAGCTCTAAAGAATGTAGCATCATAGGCAGTGTAGTCCGTGCTGCAGGGAGAATGGACTGCCATACACGTTATGTGTCTGTGAGCGAGGGAGGGAGAAAAAGGAAAAGTACGAGCTGTCATCGAGCAAAAACGGGAGCTGGAAGCATGTAAATATAATAATAACCACTGCAGCCAAGAAGAGAGCCTGACGAGCCCAGTTGTAAGTAAGCTATTAAGACTCGACTGTACACCGTGTTCGTGTTTTCCTCCAAAAACAATAAGTTCCGTTGGAGCAGCCTTTCAACGCCTCTCTCTGTCTCTGGCTAGCAAAGTTGACCCAGACAACAAAGTAAAGCTAGTTTTCGGCTAAGAGCCCCACGGGAACCCGAAGTATTAGCCAGAGGTCCCTTTACTACGGTTCGGAGCTGCGGACCTTCAGTAACAGTAATAAATCACAGCAACATTCACGTAGTTGTAAACAGCATGATAATATATTAAGTAATCCAAAGTATTCAGAATACGTTACTCTCATTGAGTAACGTAACGGAATATGTTACAGAATACATTTTGGGGCATGTATTCTGTAATCTGTAATGGAATACATTTTAAAAGTAACCTTCCCAACACTGATAATCCCCATTAGGGAGGTGAAGGACGTTAGCATGAACCAATCATGTATGGTTTGTTCTTTAGGGTCCCTGCTGTTCTAGCATTAGTGGCGAACATGATATTTTGGTTAGGCTAGCATAAAACCTTATGACATTATTCTATTCTATTCGATAATCCACATTTAACAAAGTGGGTTCCTGTGAAGCAGGAAGGGCATGTGTGATGTCTGCTACACCTGTCTCATGCAGGCTGAAGAAATATATTTGTACAAACTGCTATGGTTCCCGTACAGCACCATGTTTCAATAGCACTTGTGAACAAGTAAACTCTTTAGGTCAGTAGTACCACTGATAAAATGGCTACCCAGCATTTGTCTAAACAAAGCTGATAAATATAACTGGCAGCAGGAAGCCTTGTTTTTCCTCTTAAGCATGTTTTCCCATAATGATCTGATGTCATATCTACTTTTAGTATATTTAGTCACATTTTTGGCTTTATGTTTTGTGGTTGCAATATACATACTAAACCTTATATTCATACTGAACCTTGAATTTTGAGCGCCGTTACACATCTTCCAAAAATATAACTCCTTTCTATTTCTGAGTGTGCTCTAAAGCTTTGAAAGGGCAAATAATTGGCTTGTGACTCCTCACTGCAACATAATTAAGCGCAGATAAATCTGCAGAGACCAGCGTAGGCCCTGTTTGTGAATACACACACAGACACAACACACACACACACACACAGTCACAGCCACTGTTGCTTTGTCAGCTGCTGCTGTTTCTGGTAAAGAGCGCAGGCTGTGGGAGTGCAGGGACATTTCTCGCTAAGGGAAGTGGTGGGGTTTCGCGGTCTTGTTTTAGCCCTTCTTGTTGAGAAATGGCCAAATGCTGCTTTCATTTTGAGCCGAGAGGCTAGCAATTACACTCGGCTGGTCACATGACCGAGATGCATGGCTTTTTACTGCACCACCGAGACCCTCCAAGGCTGATATGCCAAGAATGAAAAATAAAGAGATGACCCCTCCCCCATCACCTCCTCCACCACCATGACTCTTTCCTTGCACGCACACAAATAAACAGGCGCACACAAATTCATACAGTCTGTCGCTTGCCCTCTGAATAGCATCCAGCCAAATGTGTGCATGCAGCTCATCTTTGCATTAATCCATCTCATAGTATAAAGAATACCTTGCTCTAGAATGAATGAATTTGCCAATAATGTTCCAAATGTTCTGGGGCTAACATGGCTCTAGCCCGTAATGCTCTTATGGTTCTCTGCTATATTTGCTTCATTGAAATATAATCAATATCCGGAGACAATAGATGACCAACAGCATCAGATGAAAAAAAGCACTCATTTAATTGCTGGAGAGTCATCATTAATCTACTCCAGTGTGTGAGTTTCTTTAGGATTGAGTGTGCTTCCTATTGTTTGTCCGTTCACTTACTTTGTTTCAAAGTGGATTTTTTTTTCTTTCCCTCCCAACGACAGGGCAGCGCATCTTTTTCTGCTTGAGGAGGACGTTGATGAATTACTAAGAGGCCAGCCGGAGAGGCACAATTAAGATTCCATCAGGATAAAAGAAAAGGTAAATTATTTACATTAACAAGAAGGCTCAGATCACCCAAACATTCCACCACAAATGGACAAAAAAATGCCCTCTCCTCTGGAAACTGGTGGAACTGGCTTCCTTAAATTGTTTGTGCTGATAATTAATGAGCCAAGCAAATGTTTGCACGTGTGTCTGTGTGATAGGTACGTTAAAGTGAGGTGGAGAGAACACAGGGGAGGTAAAGAGGAGTGATGTGGTGGGTGGTAGAGGAATGGGTTTGCTCATTAAAGTGGCCAATGAGGCACACAATATCTTGTCTTTTTGATTTTTTGACTTGTACGTGAGCTTGTACTCTTTAGCGTGTGAAGATTTGTCTTTGGATCCAAAGCTAATTATACTGTATGTACACTTGCTGAAACAACAAGATTCAGCTGCTACTTTTGTAACCAAGAAACAGATTTTCATGTTAATAAAAGTTAAATTATTTTAAGAAGGATTTGATGTGTAATTGAATTGTGTAGGCTATGACTATTTGATCACTACAAATTATTTGACATTTTTTTAAAAACATACATGAACCTAAACAGAGGTGTGCATATGTAAATTACGGATTCTGGCATCCAAAGCTTTCAGTTTAGGGATTTCCACTGGTGAGGGCGTGAGTGTTCGCTATCCGTGACAATTTGACCATTGGAGGGCCTTTAACACAAATCGCTGCTGGATGAAGAACCACAGTATAAAAGGAATTTCAAGAAAACATGTTAATTTGCCTGGGATAGAGATACCAGAGCCCAACCCTGGAGCTAGGCTTGGGGGAGGGGCTCATCTGCAAATGCTTGGTGGTTGGGACTTTATCCACGGGATGACAGGATTTTGGCGTGTTACTGATCAGGCAGCAGTTGATGGCGGGGACCTTGGCTCCCCAAGCACCAGCTGCTGAAACTGGCTTTGAGGACATGGAATTGGAGTAGTTCAAATGCCTCAGTGTCTTGTTTAAAAGTGGTTTAAAAATGGAGCAGAACAATGGCAGGTGGAACAGTAAAGCATCTGGAGTGATCCCCAATGGGGAGAAATTAGCTTTTTCTAAAGAGTTCCCGGACTGGACACTGTAGGGAGTAACTAGAATTCCTCTTGGATGTGTCCCCGGTAAAAGCATGTCCAACCAGAAATGGATTATAGGAAGATGTAGGACATGCAGACAATATATATATATATATATATATTTCCAGTGGTAGGGAAAAGAGAATGTTTGGACAGCTGTTAGAGTTTCTATCTTCACAAATAAGTAGGGTCCACTTTTCATCAGACTTTGAGTTCAAGGATCTGCATGCCTGCCAATATTTTGTGACCATAAAGCCCTCTCTGCAGAAAATGCAATCCAACTATACCTGCACCCTTAGGGAGACTTCAAGCAGACTTGAAAAATGTATAACGGAAATATATGCAGCCAAGTGTAATCCCATTCCCAAAGTGCAGATGAGCAGGATGAAATAGATGGATGGTAAACATGTTACTGGTGTTGGTCACTTAGAGGATCAATAAACACTGACGTCAACACTGACAGTTGCGTTTAGCAGGTAAAGAACAACATTAGCATTAATTTGGAGAAATTTCCAATATGTGTTGTGTGTTAAAGTCAAACATTCACTCCATTAAGGAAATATGTGGACCAAGATGTGCCATTAGATTCAATAGTTGGTTATTATACCATTTGCTGGTAGGCAAATTTTAAAACTGAGCACAAAAAACAAAACACATTAAACTATCAGCAAGCAGTTTCACATACTATAAAATAGAAAACGAAGAATATTGGTTTGTAGTGAGTTTTACTGGCACCAAGATTCTTGAGAATGTGTAGCCACAAAATAATAAAAATCTCTACACTTAAGATAAATAGAGACACGAGAGAGAAACTAATATGGAAGGAATCAGAAACATAAACACATCTGCGTAAGAAAAAGTCAGAGTGGAAAGCTATCTGATTTTTAAAGATGAATTTGGGACTGGCTTCTTTTGACAAATTCCAAAACAAACCTTTCCCTCGTGTGACATTTAGGTAACAATTTTAAACTGACAACCCCATGTCACCATTACATTTATTTGGAATGCATACATGCAAATATTTATGCACTTTCTCAGATTTCCAGTTCTGGGCTGTCTACTTTTGTTTGCATTAGTGAACACTTGAGTGTTTTCTGGCAGTATTCAGGCTCCTGCTCCTCTTTCTTGAAGCTTACAGAAACTAAGCGAGGTGCATGCATCAAGAAATCCTGACTGATAGCATGCGACAGCTCAGTCATTTCAGAAAATGTGTATAGTTACTCTCACACTGCATAGCCTTTGCCTAGTTTTGTTGAAAAAAATCAAGTGAATGTTTGACCAAATTTCAAAGATGACCGCATGCGCTGCATATCGTAACACAGTAAAAGAAATACCTTTAGTCAAATTTACATTGGTCATGTTTATTCTCTTAAGGTTCTTTTAAAAGATAACTTTCAAGTATATTTTAGTTGTAATATAGTGATGTTGCATAAAGCAAATGCAAAAACAGTATATCTTATAATAAATAATAACTATGAACATTTCATCCAACATTGCTGCACAGTCTTCTGTAGCAGGTGCAGTGTGAGCATTTTATAATTCATAATTCCTTCTATTTAGACTTAATATAATTAGTTGAATTGAAGTTTATTTATACAAGGACACCTCAAATTAGTAAAGAAGCACCAATCATAAGAGAACCTCCTATAAACAAGCAGTTGGTGACAGTGGGAAGGAAAAACTCCCTTTTAAAAGGAAAAGACCTCTTCATGTTAGAATCACATTATAATAATGATTCACAATAGTCCCGCCTATAAGTAACAACAACATTTAAACGCAGAGCCTACCAGAGTTTTGTTGCTGGCCATATCTTTTGGATGTTTAGCCATCTTTTACGTTAATGTGGCATATTACTACTCAAATGGCCTTCACAGTCAGCGAATCTCAATCCAATAGAGCACTTTTTGGATGTGGTGGAACGGGAGACTCACATCATGCGTGTACAGCTGACAAACATGCAGCAACTGTGTGACGCTGTCATGCTAATATGGATCCAAATCTCTGAGGAATGTTTCCTTCACTTTGTGCCGCTTGCTACAAGGAAGTAAAGTAATTCTGAAGACAACCCAGTACTAGCCAGGTGTACTTACTAAAGTGGCCAGTGTATTTGTGTGTATGTGTGCGCGAAAGTGTGTGTTTGCATATTTGCACAGCTGTGTGTGTTTATACCAACCAATGCATGTATGTGCCTACGCATGCTCAACATGAAAGTTTGTGCTCGTGTGTGTGAGAGAAAGAGCCAGAAAGAGAGAGTGTGGGTGGGATACGTTTTGACAAAGTTCCCCATTTTTCAGAAATAATCACTTGTTCCCGTTACAGCGACAGAGTCGTATCACTCCGGGCTGCTGAGAAGGCAAAGCCAGAAAAAAAACTGCTTCTCTCGTTCTTTCTGCCTGTCTCTCTCTGTCTCTTTCTCCCGGTGCATCCGACCCTTGTCCTTGTGGCTGCTAACGAGGGGGTGTGGTTGTCACTGGAGGCGTTGAGGCTAAATTACCATATTAATTAGCTCATCTTTTGACCGACAAACACAGAACTGAAATGTCACCACACTCATAGGGGCCATAGGAAACACAATTAGGGAAGTCATTATTGTTTTAGTCATACCCCTGTTTCTCAGTTCATTTCCCACATTCTTTATTCCTCCAATTCTTCATTTCCTGGTCATATTCTCCCACTCCTATCTTTGTAGTTTGACCCTTACAGCCCTTTCTACTTCTATGAATTGCAAAGCTCATATAGGAAGCATGTAGGATGGAGTTAGTCATCAAGTGTTTATGTCTGTTGCAAACCTGCTACTCGGGCCATCACACCGAGCTAACAAGGCTCAGGAACAGCAGCAAGGTTTCACTTCTGCATATTAATGACAACAGCTACACATGCACGCATATAGTGATTTCACTTTTGACAAGCACAGCGTGTTGCCACTGAACCATGACCTATTTTTGACCATCCTTGCATCTAGACAACATTATTCTGCAGGTATGCACACACAGCCCATAATGCTTTTGACCATAGCACTAATTACACTTTAATATAATTCCCATTTCACTGCATTTCATTTTAGGCCAGCAAGATAATAATTATATACAATTTCCTGTCTTTACATTTGAAAAAAAAAAGTAATATTGTGGACAACCTTTGATAGTTGATCATAAAACCAGTTAATCATAAACCTTGCTTGATTTGTGGCAACTACCAGTTTGTCCTTAAACTGTGTCATATATACTGTAAATTCAAACATTTTGACGAAATGAATTTTCACCTCTTGTCAGTTGTGCACTGTGTGACTGCTTGTCTTTATTTAACTTAAACAACCATAATATGTAATAGTGCATGCATACGTGGAAGACATGTAACATCGCACACTGTAAAATATCTTGCAGAAAAAATCAAACAAAATCAAAAACAAACAAAAAGAAAACAGTTTTAGGGAGCCCAGCTTCCACTCTTTTAGCAAATACAGATATTGTATCTTCGATATATGCAAGTATTTAGAAATGCTCTTTTCTACCTCTGAGCTGTGTGGCTGCTACTTTTACTTGTGACTCTGGCATGCTTGCTGAAATACCACTGATCCTTCACTTTGATATTCATATTTGGATAAAGTCACAGGAAGTCAAATCTGGAGAATGGGGTACATGGTGAACCAAAAATCTCCTTGTGTTTTCAACGCACTGTGTGCTGGCACATGACAGCATTCTGGCACACAGCGTTAGTTCAGACTGTTTCTGCTGAATAATCTCCCTCCAATACCTCAGGATGTTAGAGAAGACATAGCCTACAGCCTTATCATGCACAGCCCATGAATGCTGTACCAAAAAAAATCACGCATAGTTCCAGCTCCCATCTCCATCAATGGTTCTTCATATTAAATTCAGGTCAGTGGATGTTTGCTCTCTTCACAGGCTTGAGGAGCCTGGTGACATATAAGACACAGTGTGTGTAAGTAAGAGTGTAAGTGGTCAGAGCATTGCAATCAAAAAATAGCAGCCACACTGCAGTTCATTTGGACATGCTAGAAAGGATGATCTTGGTTTATATGCTTTATTGAATCCATATTAAAAGCTTTTGGGTTTTCCCATTGAAACCATCTGACGAGTCAGTTAAACCTGCCTGTTAGGCCCGGAGATCTTCCTGTGTAGATCTGACTCTGGCCCACTGCCTTTCCATTCTTCTGTGCTATCACAACACACTCATCATGTTGAGACCAAATGTGTTATCCAGATATCAGCACCCTCACATGTTTCGAAGTTAAAGCTAACCTTGGCGCTTCCTATGCATGCCTCTACAATCTTGTGCGCATGCATGTATGACGGCACCTTTTTGGTATTTGTATAGGAGAAGGAGATCCAGTAGATGTCGGACAGGAAATAGTTTGTCTCCTGCTCTAATCTTACGCAGCCAGACCTCTGAGTCATTAAGCTAATGGAGTAATTTAGACACAGAGGTTGGTTTGTAAAAGGGCGGAGGCACAGTCAAACTATACAACAGAAAGTTTGCTCGACAAGAGGAGGTTTTTCTGCTAGCAAGCTAAGCAATCAGATTTGATCGTTCTGATTTCTACTTATTAGTTAGATTAAATGAGCTCCTTTAATTTAGCTCTTTTTTGTTTTTGGCTAACATGCTGGGAAGTAAACTATTAAAACTACAGTTCAAATGTAAATATAACCAACATTTAGCTAGGATCATAAAACCAGTGTTTGTTTTTTTCTTTAATCAGAATAGTGGCTTTCTTACAGTTGAAATGTGTGAGCTTGTATGCTTATAGGAGTATGTATATCAAACCTGTAAGGTACAGCTTTTTTCAGGATTTGTGATGCGGGTCACTTTAAATGTCACACTTCAGCTATGAAATTATTAGGCATTCAACACTGTGTATGATCCTGTATATCCACTCATGTATAGTGTCATCTGTTTATGGCAGAGTGTGCTCTGGTTCTCCTCGGGGGGCCTTCACTTAAGCTCACCACAAGAAGAAGTGGGTCAGTCCCTCTGTGGCGAGGCGTAAGAGTCAAGTGGTTACAGGTCTATGCAAAACAGGGACCGGGAGGAGCAGAAGCCTCAGTAAATCAAAGGCGGTACGGCGTGTAACATTTAAGGCATCCGTTAGAAACATACAGCGTGTGTGCAGCATATATGCTGTGTGGTGTCTATGTGGGTGGATTGAGCAGCGAGCTAATCAGATGTGTTATGTGTATCGGGTGAAAGCGTGGATGCTCACGGAATATGTGAGAAATCTGTCTTTGACCTCGAGTCACACTTTCATACTGCAGCATTTGATGACTTGTCACGTGGCTCGCTTTTGACATGTTGTGAAGGACAAGCCAAGGGGCTGGGAGAGAATGAACCTTTTAGAAGATCAAACCGTCACGTGTCAAGCTGAGAAAATGTGCATGAAGCAAAAACAAGATCATTGTTGTTGCTTTGTTAATTTATAATGGATTATTTATATTTCTAGTAATCCAGTAATATTAATGAGACATGTAGCTGTTGAGTTAACTACAGTCAGCTTTCTTTTGGTTGCATTTGCATGTAGCACGGTGATGCAGGTGCTATAGTAATGCACTGTTATGTATGTCATGTATTTTGCTCATTCCCCGACATATGATGACAAAGTTGACTTAGATGCGGCAAAGCTACTAATGTTGGCTGCAAGAAAAAGTGTTTATTCTGCAACCAGTTGGGGACTTGCTGGAGATTATCTAGACCTTTAGCAGCACTAAAGGTTAGTTTCACTACAGCTCCGAGAGTAAAATGGCGGGCGTTTGCAAACAAGTGAGGATCTGTCATGCAAACTACAGGTGACTAAGGCTACGTCCACACGTACCCGGGTATTTTTGAAAACGCAGAATTTTCTATGCGTTTGCACCTTTCGTCCACACGTAAACGGCGTTTTTGGTCACTGAAAACGGAGATTTTTAAAAACTCCGGCCAGGGTGGATATTTTTGAAAACTCAGTTTTTGCATTTACGTGTGGACGAGAAAAACGCAGAAAACGCAGCGTCAAAGCTGTGCGCCTTTTTTGACGTCACACTGTGTGCCACGTTATTGTTTCGGTGAAATGAATTTCTACAATACTGTTACTGTTAATTGTACTCTCTGCAGAGTTTAAATGCTTACATACACACACACAGTTACTGTCCCTCCACACATACGAATCGGTTCTGCTTCTATGCCCCATCCTTGTTTACTATTTCCCACCGAGGCTTCTAGACTTCTGATTGGCCAACATTTCTGCACGGTTAGGAATATATCGCCACCTGTTGCTTTGGCATGTTTCTAGCAGCGTTTTCCTTCATTTCTGCCTTTACGTGTGGACGGGATTATTTTTTAAAACGAAAACGGAAAATCTCAGTTTACAAAAATACCCGTGTACGTGTGGACGTAGCCTAAGACAATCCGACCAAAGCAATTACAAGAAGGTTTTAGAGTTCAGGGGTCGCTTAGTTGGCTAATCCCTACCCTTGCTATTGTTATTAATTAATTAGCTCTTAAAATAATTTGACAAAATAGCCAACTAGCACTTCTACTTGGCAAGGATTTTGCAAAGTATAATGTTAGCATGACAGACAGCTTAGCTAAACTGCATGAATCTCATGATAATTCCCATTAAATTACGGACCAGATCAACCTAAAGATTTGGGATTAGTGTACTATTTGCTACATAAGATTGCTTGCAAATTGTTTTGTTAGTTGACAACCTAGTATTAGCTAATGGTGGTCAGGAGAAAGGCAGCTCAGGGTCAGTTTTGATTCCCAAAAGCAAACAAAGAATCAAATGCCCTGCTGAGATTCTTCAACAACCTTAGCAAACACTATTCTGTTGAGTTTGCAGTCTCACATGCAAGTTTGAAATCTAATTGTGGCATGAATAAGGCACGGCGGGTCCAGGGATCAGCGTTGTCAGACATTTTATTTCCAACACCGCACACCACCCCCCACACACACCTGAGTCCCTGTGTTTTAAACTTGGTGGACGTGATTAAGGATGCCGTGCAGGTGCGCCCGCCCTCCCTGCACGGCACCGCAGGCCACGCCCCACCACATACCCCCATCGCCCGACTGAGGCTGGGGAGCCATCCGGCCGAACCTACTCCCCCCACCGCGAGCGGGAGAGGGGATCAGCCCGGACCGTCGGCACCCCCGGGCCCTGGCCTAGCGAGAGGCAGGTGTCTGTTCTGGTGGCCGTCCACTTATCCAGCGGTGCCGGTGATGAGGTGAGTCCGGGGGTCGCCCACGTATCCAAAGGCCGCCCCGGAGATGGACCGGAGGCCACCCATGTGGCAAGCAGCGGCGCAGCCGGCGTGACCTTGAGCCGGGGCTCATGGGTGGCTGGGCAGGTGTCCAGCACGCCGAACCGCACCACACGCCGGCCTCTGGTGGGGGCGAGGCCGCTCTGCTCCGCCCGCCGACCTCGGGCTTCGGTGGCGCGGACTCCCCTTGCACGGGCACCTCGGGCGGCTGGAGTGGCTCCTCGGGCGCCGCCTCCGCCGCTGCCTCTCCCGGCTGGAGCGGCTCCTCGGGCGCCGCCTCCGCCGCTGCCTCTCCCGGCTGGAGCGGCTCCTCGGGCGCCGCCTCCGCCACTGCCTCTCCCGGCTGGAGCGGCTCCTCGGGCGCCGCCTCCGCTGCCGCCGCCTCAAGCAGCCCCTCGCGTGGCTCCTCCGTCACCACCCGCGGCTCCTCTCCCTCCAGCCGGCGCAGACCCTCGCCCACCTCGTCCTCCACCTCCGATTGGAGCGGCTCCTCCACCGCTCCCGGCAGGAGCAGCCCTTCACCCGGCTGTTCCTCCTCCTCCGGCAGGCTCGGACCCCTGCGTGACTCGTGACCTCCGGCTGCCGAGGTGCCTCCACCGCTTTACCACCGTCAGTATACCCCGGTGGGGGTGGCGGCGTCGAGGTCGCCCAGGCCTGGAGCAGCGCTGCCAGCTCCGCCATCTTCCCCAGGTGGCGTTCGCTCTCCTTCTGCAGCTCGTCCTGTTGGCGACGCACCTCCGCCGCCTGCTCCCGCTGGGTGGCCGCTAATTCGGCCACCATCTGGGCCAGCTCCTCCCTTCCCTGGCTCCGGTAAGGACCCGCCATGCCGCCTCCTGGGTTTCGGCACCACTGTGGCATGAATAAGGCACGGCGGGTCCAGGGATCAGCGTTGTCAGACATTTTATTTCCAACACCACACACCACCCCCCACACACACCTGAGTCCCCGTGTTTTAAACTTGGTGGACGTGATTAAGGATGCCGTGCAGGTGCGTCCGCCCTCCCTGCACGGCACCGCAGGCCACGCCCCACCACACTAATTAAATACAACATGATGTTAATTTCGTAAATTATGGCCTCCTGACGGGGCTACATTGGTCACTTGCTATGTCACTCTGTTTCCTAGTCAGATTAATGTCAGGTTTTAGATGGTTCAGTCAGGCACTCAGTTTTACAGTGTACATCATCAACGGGCATCCATCTTTTACATACAGTCTATTGTTACAAAAATGCCACACAACGGTAATAAAAAGGTGCTTAATACCTGATGAATCATGCAATAAGAATTTTGAAATATAGAATAGCATAATAGTCCACATACTGCCTTTGCTTATTGTCTACGTGCATTCTTTTTCTTCCAGTTTTTTTATGGTTACTGGATTGAGAATGAGTTTCACATGCACTAAATACTAAGCAAATCTGATACCCCAGTTCTGTTAAGTTCTGAGTTATGGCTCTCACTTTGATTTTGTTAGTATAGAGGGGGTGTTCCTCTTTTCTTTTCTTCTTTCCTCTCCAAACCTAATAGAAGATGCTGTTAGAAGTCCTCTCTCATGGGAAGAATGCGACAGATCCCACATTGTTCATTGTTGTTTGCCTCTTTTTTGAAAGAAATGCAGAAAAAAAAAACTCCACAATGGTGTGGGCAGGGATGGGGAAAAATGGAATTACAAAGATCACATTTTCATCTTCTTTGATCTTGTGTGTTAAGAGAAGGTTTTGGTGAGTTGGTGTGTGCATGTGAGGGGGGGCTGACAATGTTTGTATGAGTGTGTCATGACAGAGAGTGGGGGGTGGAGGAGAGGGGATAAAAGCAAAGTATAAGAGAGAAAGGGACAGTGAAAGGAAGAAATTTATGGAGGAGGGGGTATAGGGATGTGTAGGCCTAGCTGTCCTTGAGGGTTTGAAATGCACGAAGAGAGGAGTTGCCCCATGCAGCGAGAGTGGGCTGTTTATTTACTGCAAAGAAGCTGTCTCCCTCCAGGGCTTTCCAGAGGAGCATGTCCCCATCACTACCTCAGCTCAGCTCCTGTACCTACCCTCCAGCTAAACATCCTAGTTAAGCTCCACCTAGCCAAAAAAGACAGCATAAAGAGAGAAAAAGAGAGAAAAACAGAGAGTCACTCTCCTCCCATAGCCCTTGGCCATGTTCTTTTCTACCCCCGTCTGGAGCTGAAAATGGGGGAAACCACGCAGCGCCTCTGCCTCGGCACCGAGGAAAACAAGCAGACTCCTAATGCCAAAGAAGTGCTTATTAAATCCCAGGCAGCCTTGCAATTGTGCTGCGCAGCCAGTCAAAATAAGAAATTGTTTGTTGTTGGTTTATTCACCCTGCCTCCCTCTTATTCCACATGCTTTCTTAACCTCCTCCGAATAAGCCCGGACTTTCTGTTTTCTCTATTTCGTCCTCCCCCTCCCTACTTTCATCTTTCTGTTTGTGAGAAACGATGTGTGGCTGAGGCAAAAACATGGGACATGACAGCCAAGCAGTGAAAACATGCAGATGTGACAGTATGAGAGGGCCACTGGAGGGCAGAAAGAAGGAGAGAGTATTAGGGAGAGAAAATGACAAGCACAAACATAAAATCAGATAGAACTGAGATGAGACATTGCAAACAAAAAAAATTGCAGGAGGGAAAGGGAGAGAGTCAGAGGGATGAAATATTTGAACTAGTGAAGGAGATTGTTAGTGTGGAGAGAAGGAAAGGGAAAGGGGTTGGGGTACACTGTGAACGGCAGATTGTGGGGGCGCATGTTGTCGAGGTGGCCCAGGTCCCTGGTGCCCTCCTGTTTCATGGCTCTCACAGGCTGTCAGTGAAAACAGCCCAGCCATGTAGACAGCTGTGCTCAGGAGGCTGCGGGGGCGAGAGGAGAGGACCTTTGTTTTCCATTTCGCTCCTCATCTCCATCAGTGTCCTCATTTCTCTCCCGGCTCGCTGTATATCCATTCCATCCAAATTTCCGAGCTCTCCCATGTTTGTTCTCTTCATCTACAAAAGTACCACAAAGGAAACAAAAGCTTTGGTTTTGCATTCAACAGCCTTGACAATATTTACATGTCTGTTTGCTCAAGTGTGTGTTGTTTTGGTTTTTCTTACTGTTGTGACTCAAGTCAAACAGTGTAGACTGAAATGCCCCCTTTTTTGGTTTGGGACACATATTAACCCATTTCCTTGAGGCTCTATTATGCATGTGTGTGTGTGTGTGTCTGTTGGCATATTAACACAGGAGACATCTGAATTGGAACCATCCCGCTAAGCAATAGATGTGCAGAACTATGAGGTTGTCATTTCCAGTTGCTTGAAATCAATCACGGGTTTGTTTGAGCGATTTTTATTGGCCCTAAAAAGTCCTAGCCACAGGCTAGGGGATAGATTCATCTTCACTCCGCAAAACAATTCATCTCCCAACGTAGAAACTTAAAAGAATATGACAGCTTGTCATCCAGAGTGTCTCTGTGCGTTAGTACCTTTTTGTGTTCATGTCTTCAACATCAGAGGGATCATAGAGATCAATGCTCTCTCCTGTTTCCTTTGAAGGGACAAATGCTATCCCTGTGGTGGCCCCCCTCCTCCATATACTGACCTCTCTGTGCCTCACGAAGGCCTTCGCTTTACCTCCTCATCTGCCTCCACCTCCGCCTCCGTTCCCCCCGCATTTCCTGCCATCTTGGCTTTGTTTACGAGCCTCTCCCCTGGAAGGACAGGTTAATAGAAGACCTGGCTCAGCTCAGGTCCGCCTGGTTCCCATTCCCTCCTAATAAGATGTTTCATCTAATGCCTTACTGCCTGCATGCCGGTGGCAAAGTTTTCCCCATAAGTACTGAGTCCAATATGCTTGTGTATGTGTCCTTCCTTGCTATTGTGGCCTTGAAGTACAAAAAACAACCAAACGGAGTAAACTGTACAAAACTGAAGAAACAGCTCCATTTCAGATAACCAAAGACCTTTGAATTGCACAGGTTTTTACAGGTTTTTAATAAAAAAAAATACCTGTTGTGTGCAACGATTTTATTGCAGAAATGGCCCCACTTCCCTACAAGGATCACTTGGGTTTTTCCCACAATATTCTCTTAGTTTTAACTGTAAATGTAAAAAATAATAATAAAGTGCAGGTTTGTGTTTTCTTCTGAATACTCCATGATGCGATTTAAAGAACTTTTAGCTACACCTTCACAGGCTGGTTTAGCAGGAAAAAATTATTACCCAGTTAGGGAATGGGATCACAATTCCAGATCACAAGAGTCAAACAGGATATCTGATACGTTGAGTTTGTGTGAACAGGGGTTTACAGTACCTTGTACTGGGTATGTTACACAGCTGCTGGAGAATGTTACAATGCCACAAAAGAACATTTGCCTCATTTGTCTGTGAAGGTTCTCAGTCATTCAGGTCATCGTAGTCAAAGGAGCTTGCAAAGAAAAGCGTCTGGACTTCTTTAAGTTACTTGAAGACGTTTCACCTCTCATCCGAGAAGCTTCTTCAGTTCCAAGGTCAAATGGTGGAGAGTCCCAGATATAAACGCTTGTGAAGCGCATGGCACAACACAGAAGAGCCACCTCCACAGGACAAGACTCAGCTGTCCATCTGCATCTTAAGGATAAAGGACACTCTTTCGAGGATGCCAATGTTCACATTTTGGACAGAGAGGACAGATGGTTTGAAAGAGGAGTGAAAGAAGCATCTATGTCCACTGTGAGCGACCATCTTTGAACAGAGGCGGTGGTTTACGACACCAACTCTCTGCCATCTATAATCCAGTTTTGAGATCCCTTCCCAGACGCCTTAACGCCCACTCACATCCTGGGCCATCTGACCTCAGGAATTCGCATGATAAGGTGGGGCCAGGTTTCACAACGAACTCACCCGAAACTCTGGCTGATTGGGACCCACACCCAGTTTCACACCTTGGCTCAGGCGATTAGAGGATCATCAGGGGGTCCCTTTGTCCCTCTGTGGGGGGACACTCCCACTAGGTTTATATCTGGGACTCCCCACCATTTGACCTTAGAACTGAAGAAGCTTCTCAGATGAGAGGTGAAACGTCTTCAAGTAACTTAAAGAAGTCCAGACGCTTTTTTTTGCAAGCTCCTTTGATTTGCCTCATTTGTTTGAATGCTATACATGAATTTGCAATATGCTATAATAAATCTAATCGCCCCGGCTCCAATTAGACTTGACCACATTACTCAGTAAATAAATGAATATCTGGGGGAGTATTTGGAACAAATAATATATTGTGATTGTCTGTTAGGGGCATAGACTAAACAAAAACTGGTCTCGGTCAAATAAGAATATCAATATCAATTCTGCAAGCTGAGATGTTGTCGTACATTGCCCTCTACAATATCTGGCGAATAAGTTAAGAGGAAAAAAACAAGTAATAAATGCCTGCTGCAAGTAGGGTTAGTTGATACAGTAGGATTTGTTTTTGGATCGACTTTTAGTTGACCATGTTTAATTGTTAGTGTTTTGACTAGAGGACAACAGGGATGGACTGGCCACACTGGGATAATTTTTGGCTTGTGATAAACATTCAGTTTGATCAGCAAACAGTTTACAGACCTAACAGAATCCACGCTTTAGGCATGACCCTCTCCACCACAGACTGCTCGCTCTCTCTGCAGTCTCCACAGCGCAGGTGCGAACACCAAAAATGCATATAATAGCATCCGTGTAGCCTCTTTCTTTCTCTCTTTCTCATTCTTGCTCTCTCTCTGTCTCTTCCTGAGCCTGGCAGATAATGTGAACCGGGTAATGTTAGACACACTGATCAGATACAAAGAAAAGATAGAGGTGAGAGGGAGAAAATGAAAGGTGATGCAGTTAAATGATGGAAAATATGCAAGAATCAGGGAGCAGGTCAGTTTAAAACACTAATAAAAAACAGTTAGAATCTATTTTAAACTATTGTACCTCGTGACCAGTTCCAGTGAGTTTATATGTGAATTTTTTTATGCTGTTCCATGATGTTTTAATATAAAACACTGGGAAATTTGATCTGACTGTATCTAACTCTTTGTTTAAACCATTTAGGCTAATTATTTTGCATGGCTTTGCACATTTGTATGTGCGGTTATTGATGTAGTCCTAGGGAATTTTCACTGCAGTTGGTGATCTCTAAAAGCACAGTGCTCTTTCTGTATAGCTTTATATAGTTATGATTACAGATGGTCTTTTTACGCTTATAGTTTCAGTTTTTTTTAAAAATCTGTATAAATATCATAATAATGAAATTAAATTACATTTTTTAGGTGAGGATAACTTGTTCATGCATAATGAACTCAGATATTATCATAAGCCTAAACAGCATGTAAGTTTAGCTGCAAAAATAGCACTCAGGTAGTTCACATGAATACAACTACTTCATTCTCCATTAAAAGAAGTTTTCACAAATGCTCTGCACACCTGATTTTTTTCTTTAGAAATTATAAGCTAAATCATAAGCTAGAAATGCATATGAGAAGCTCAACTAATAGTCAGGTCATTGAACTGTTTTAGTGTTTTGCTATCACATGTGCTGCCTCATGCACAACTGCATATGCATACCTGTTCTTGTGTGAAAATGGATAAAGTCACAGCTCTGTATCCATATTCACTACTCTTCCCCATAAATATATAGGGTTGTCTACCATTTTTCCTTTTTCAAGGTTGAACTGTGTTTTCGCATCTCAGGACCACAATTAAAGACAGAAGAACAAACCACTGAAGGTCCCCCTCTCTAGCACAGTTACCCTGTAAATGAGCTCCCAAGGACACAGTAACAGCTTTCTGAAAACACAGAAACACAAGAACTGTGATCTTTTTACAGGAGAACAAATGAAAGACAGGAACTGGAGGAATGGGGAGTCAGGCCTTGTCCGTAGCGTCTGGACTTTAGGTGGTTTAAATCAACTTTACTAGCTGTGCTCTAAAAGTGAACCAGTTCCCTCTGGTCCAGAGGGAGACAAAAACACCCCGGCGCCTAGTAAGCAATGTCTGCCTCACCCTCTGAAACCCAGGGAGGAAAAGGAAATGGCATGTCCTTCAGGCTTCAACTTTGACCCCTCTCTCTGATGAAATATGGGACCTGCCCCGTGGTGCAGACTTGTTTGAACTTGAGTCTCTGCTGGGCGAGGGTGTGCACATGTTTTTTATTTTGTGTTTGTGTGTTTTTGCACATTACATAGTACAGTTATGTGATTAATGGTTAATAACTTGGAACTGTTACTTTGTGACGCATTAGCAATCACATAACACGGCCGATGAGAAAAAGGCAGGACTTTATTTGCATGTGTGTTTCGGTGTTTATTGCAGTTGTGTATCTTTGATAAATAATGACTTTCTAAGTCATTTTGTGAATGGAAATAAATTGTTAACATCCGATTATACTGATATAATAGATATAACAGGACAAAAGAAATATAATTACGTTTAATAGATTTTCTGTTACTTTTGTTCTGCGGTGTGTTAATTATGAATCTGTGCAATTATGAGTCTACGAGAAGAGTATTATTGTGTTTTTATTAGAACGAATGACTCGTGGTTGAGAGGTGTTATGAGAATGTTTGCGCAGGGCGCTTTGATAAATGTACTCGGAAATGACCTGCGTGTAAAACCAGTTACACTGTTCATTCATATTCGATATTACACTTGGCACATGATCCATGAGCAAAGCACAATGACCTTTACCATACCGATGAGCAGTTTTTCACTCTATGTTGCAGATAAGGGAGAATGCCGAAGCAGTTGCGTATGGACTTGAACCGTGACATTTTGTAAGAATTCACTCGGCTCTTTTCCTCGCAAAAGCCGCATGTGCAAATAAGTCCTCATATCACCTCATTTAATCTATTTCTGTGAGTACATTCCCTGAGGTACTGCAAACTAGTTTGGCAGTTTCTGGCAATATGATGACATGGCGGAAGATGGATGTATTGCTTTCACGTATTTGCTTCAGGAAAAAATGAAAACGCTTTTGCAAATATACAACGGTAATAAGGTATTCTAAATTGTATTCATGTGATATATTTGATGCTGGCTCAGTGATGGATGGCATTTCAAAATAGACATTGATATTTGCTTTTTTAAACGTACACGGGAACACAGAAGTGAGATTTGAAATTTTCCACTTCCCTTCAAATCCTCCTGCTGTGGCTGTTAGTTGAGGTAATTAAGAGTTGTCTCTGTTTCCATGGCACATCAGAACTACGAGCCGGCTTTGTACGAACTGATCTGACGGATGTCCCTCGCACTGTGCCTGGTGTTCCCCTAATTGGCAATGCGCACGTTTCCATCTCCGCTCTTTTAAATTTCAAATTATGGATGAAAACGAAGGCTGCCTGTAGCCGACGAGAAAAGCAGCCTCAGACTATGGATGGTGGCTGCAAGTGTCGTAACCTAGCAACCAGAAAGTCGCTGTGTGAGTGTGCAACCGAGGGAGCGAGCGAAAGAGAGGGGCTTCCTCTTGAAAAAAAATAAAAAAATAAATAAATAAAGCCCCTTACGCTCATTCCACTTTATTCATGCCTTTGTTTGACCAGCTATTTTAGGACCTTTCTCTCTCGCCCAAAGATTCATTTATTTTTAGCGTCATCTCATGCTTCCTGTCTCTTTCTTCCTGGGTGAACACTGCTTAACCCTTTTTCTATTTTTGCTGTGCCGCCCGCATCTGTTCCACAGAACCGCATGGGAGAACCAAAAAGGGAGGATGGTGGCGATGTGTGCGTGTTTGTGCGAGAGGGCTTAGAGGAGGGGAGGAGAGACAGGAGGGAAGAGAATGAGAGAGGAGAAGGGACAGAGGGAGTGCTTTCCATCTGTTTTTTGGCTGAATGTAGTCTTTTTGTTTGAGGCCATCATGCCGAGCAACATGTTCTGTTTTTGAATATGGTTGTTTCACCATCTGGGCTTTCACCTATTACAGAACATTGTTTTTGTCTTTGTTTATAGTACATTTGTGTTCGCCGTGTGCAAACACTCATGTTAGACTTAACGGCACTCTTATATATGTAGTCTTCTGTTGTTTATGCAGAAACACAGACTGCTCTTCCTGCAGCCATTTTGATGACAATTAAAATGTCACTTTTACAGTTTTAAAGGGTGCGAATGCAGATAATCCGGTTTTGTTGGTGTAAACCCTCCAGTATGATCATCAGTCTGCAAGACTGAAATTCTAACTTTAATTATGTGCCACTCTACTTGTGCCATGTCTATGCTTTCCATCGTCACAACCCATTTATACCCTCATCTTACTTTAAGTAACAAGTCATTTCATTGTGAGTCTGGGTGTAGAAATATCAGGTCTTGCATTCTGCCATTGCTTTCTTCCTCTGAAATTTGTTCTACAAAAAAAAACAACCCTTTGCCTACTGTTTATACCAGCACTCGTGACTGGTGATATCATATGCGGACATATTACAGACAAGTCACGGGTAGCTATATAATTAAGTTAAAAAAAAAGAAGCTAATTCAGCCTATCAATAGCACAGTTTATGCGGGACTGACGTAAAGTAAACTACAGGGTTCGTGTTACATGGTAGACACATTCATCCAGTGCAGCAATGTGAATTTTTGATTTTCTTGGCGTTTTTGTTCACTTGTTAATGCGACTTGTATTCAGGCTTTTAGTCTTTGAGTGTTATTTACTGATAATATGAACTATACAAATCATCAAAATTATCTTTTAAACATTTTCTTTGTATCCCTATTCAACAATTAGGAATACTGCATTAACCTTGTGAGGAAAACTTGATCCTTCCATTACAAGAAGTTCCAATTACCACTCAGATTTTTGTCTAATGCAATTAATAATAATAATAATAATGGATTGGATTTATATAGCGCTTTTCAAGGCACTCAAAGCGCTTTACAATGCCACTATTCACGCATTCACACACTGGTGGAGGCAAGCTACGGTTGTAGCCACAGCTGCCCTGCAGACTGACAGAGGCGAGGCTGCCATATCGCGCCATCGGCCCCTCTGGCCAACACCAGTAGGGTAAAGTGTCTTGCCCAAGGACACAACGACCAGGACAGAGAACCCAGGGATCGAACCAGCGACCTTCCGGTTATGTCTGTGAAGGTTCTCAGTCATCCAGGTCATCGTAGTCAAAGGAGCTTGCAAAGAAAAGCGTCTGGACTTCTTTAAGTTGCTTGAAGACGTTTCACCTCTCATCCGAGAGGCTTCTTCAGTTCTAAGGTCAAATGGTGGAGAGTCCCAGATATAAACCTGGTGGGAGTGTCCCCCCACAGAGGGACAAAAGGACCCCCTGATGATCCTCTAATCGCCTTAGCCAAGGTGTGAAACTGGGTGTGGGTCCCAATCAGCCAGAGTTTCGGGTGAGTTCATTGTGAAACCTGGCCCCACCTTATCATGCGAATTCCTGAGGTCAGATGGCCCAGGATGTGAGTGGGCGTTAAGGCGTCTGGGAAGGGATCTCAAAACTGGATTATAGATGGCAGAGAGTTGGTGTCGTAAACCACCGCCTCTGTTCAAAGATGGTCGCTCACAGTGGACATAGATGGCTTCTTTCACTCCTCTTTCAAACCATCTGTCCTCTCTGTCCAAAATGTGAACATTGGCATCCTCGAAAGAGTGTCCTTTATCCTTAAGATGCAGATGGACGGCTGAGTCTTGTCCTGTGGAGGTGGCGCATGATAAGGTGGGGCCAGGTTTCACAATGAACTCACCCGAAACTCTGGCTGATTGGGACCCACACCCAGTTCCACACCTTGGCTCAGGCGATTAGAGGATCATCAGGGGGTCCTTTTGTCCCTCTGTGGGGGGACACTCCCACCAGGTTTATATCTGGGACTCTCCACCATTTGACCTTAGAACTGAAGAAGCCTCTCGGATGAGAGGTGAAACGTCTTCAAGTAACTTAAAGAAGTCCAGACGCTTTTCTTTGCAAGCTCCTTTGACCTTCCGGTTACATATACGCTTCCCAACCCCCCCTGAGCCACGGTCGCCCCACAAGTAAATTTATACATTTACTTGTGTTTATATTGCTAACTTTCATTGGTTTCTTTGGTGTATAAACAAACAGAAGACATCTTCTCTTAATCTCTCCCATATTGCAACTGCTTCTTATTCTTTCTACCGCTGAATTTGCATTGTCAAAGCAGGGATCATTTCCATGAAGGAGCTGGTGCAATTCATTTTAGTCTGAAACCACTCCCTCTCCTGAATAAAGCACTGCAGTCCCAGCCTGCGCGTCTGTGGGGAATGACGTGGAAAAATAAATGAGTGAATCATATAGGAGTGCTCAGAAGCTGATGCGTAGCTCTCCAGCGGCAATGTGATTTTACTGTCATTGGCTGGAGAAAGGTCAAAACTAAGGCACATTGAAACGGGGAATAAATAGGCAAGCATGCTGCAGTGCATGGGGAGAATGGGCCTGCCAATGAAGTCCCAATCTATTCCCCTCACGCTCCCTGTTCACTCCCATTACAGACCTCATCAGCATCAAATCCCCACTAGCAGCAGCAGCACCCTCCCCCCACGTACAGTATGCGCCCTCTTCCTCATGGATGCAAACACACACATGTTTGCCGGCCTTCAGAAAGGCCAGCCATTTGTTTAAATCTTCTGCGTGCTGTATGTTTGTGATTATGTGAGGTTATAACCTTTGAATGCATTTCTTTGGGCATTCGTGGGGTCACCAGTTATAATCTCATACCAAAATTCTGAATAAGAGACTGCTTTCTGAAATTTTTTGGACTTTATGTGTGATTTTTTTTTTACATTGATTCCATTTAAATTAATTATTCTTGCTTTGTGGTAATAACCAGCTGGAGGTCACAACCCTGCACCTCTGTTCTGCTCATCTCCTCTCCCCTCCTCCTTCGACACTTCCACGTTCTTCTCCCTGAGACAGTGAACCCAGATACCTTTGCTACATCAACACGGGTACACCGCAATCTCCACCTCAACCACCTTGCAGTCTTACACCCCTTAGTGTCCACCTCAGCTCACTTCAGCCCAGCTATCATGACAGGACGGGCAGATGATGATAAATGCAGAGGAGGAAAAGCAATTACTGGATCAGTTAGGTGTAGTAGGGAGCGCTCAGGGCACTCATTACCAACAGACTGAGTTTGGGATGCATACACACACACACTCACACACACACACACACAAATTTAACTAACCATCAGCAATCCTTACATATGACAAAGTGTTGTTCTGTTTCTTTGTTTAATTCTTGCATTTATTATATCTTAGCTATTATTAATTTGGTGCTGTGCACGCAAACACCTAAAACTGTAATGAGGATAAACAAAAAATAAATAAAAAGATGAGATCAAAAGTGGCAAGCGAATGACAACAACACTGTTACGGATGCAGAACATGAATAGGTTAATAGCAGTGTAGTGGTCATGTGCCATGCATTTGTCATTGTGAGCTATATAGTTGTGTGACGTGCCATCTGCACACCTGTCAAAACTGAGGATGCTGCACGTATAGAATATAAGCCAGT
Organism: Neolamprologus brichardi; assembly: GCF_056152115.1. Classification (NCBI taxonomy): domain Eukaryota; kingdom Metazoa; phylum Chordata; class Actinopteri; order Cichliformes; family Cichlidae; genus Neolamprologus; species Neolamprologus brichardi. The sequence goes on from NC_142125.1 coordinate 5,386,145, forward strand.
GAGGATAAGGCAGCCTTGGTGATTGACAGTAGCACTGAGGTTGTCATAGGGACAGCTGCAGTCCTCACTGTCCCCCGAGGAGGATGTAGAAGCACTAATAATAAAGGGAGAGACACATCCACACAGAGGGAAAGTGGGATATTTAGGTGGAAAAAAAAAGAAAACGATGGTTTGTATTAACCCGGAAAATGCACACGCACACACACATCAGCATTCTTACTTGCAGGCAAAAACAGAGGGAGTTGCCTGAGCTGTGTGTGCATGCGAGTGGTGGGTGGTGAGATCGCAGGTCAGGCCCACGCAGTCCCCATTCAGCTGTACAGTATGCAGCACGCACCGGCAACACCGAGGCCAGAATGGCAGACGGAACAAACAGGAGCTCATGCATGCACACACACTCACAAAAGAAGAAAGTACACACACACATTTAGACATGAAGGCGCACACAACAAGCTTTCCGTGTCTGCATCTTCTCGGCGTTGCTGCCCCCTAACTCTATCAGAGACACGATGATTATTGCAACATCAAGAGAGCGTCTACATTAACCCGATTAAAGCCCATAAAAACAGAAAGCACAAGACTGCACATGAAAAAAAGGTTAACAGAAAACATTTACTTTAGTTTTCCCAAATCTTGCCTGAAGATGTTACGTTTGCATGAAGGCAAGCAAAAAAAAAATTAAAGAAATAAACAAGAAATAAGGAAAAAAAAGTATGTTATAATGTTTTAAGACATGATCCTTTGTTCCCTTAAAAAAAACTTCCAGTTTTCTCTCTCTGACCAAATGTCCAGCCACAATTACATAAGAGTCCACAGGTCTTAATTGTGGGTTTCTTTTACCACTACACACAGTAAACATGTGATTACAATAGCAGCTTGATTATGTTGGACATCTAATCACTGGTTGCACTGCGGTTTACCGTGATATCACTTTCCTTAATCTTAGCTGTCAGAGGAGGTGTGTGTTTGACTTTTATAATGTGTGTGTTTAGTTATTTATCTTGCATGGGCATTTTGTCACACATCTGACCATATTTAGACTGGACAGGATGTTCTAAACAAGTTCATGCTTGAGCACCGCTGGGAGAGGATGATGTAGTGCCACTGTAGGTGGCAGAGATACACAAAGTCTTAAAGAGTGTTTACGTGCAGTGTGTGCGTGCGTGTGTGTTCGCGTGTGCGTCAGAGCCAGAGTGAATGTTTGTGTATATGGGCGAGTGGGGGTGGCAGGGCTATAATCTGCTCCAAACTGCTTGCGGGCAGAGGCGAGGTGGGCGAGACAGTGATACAGAAAGAGAGCAAGGGAAGGAGAGAGCGAGGAGGGATGGAGAGGAGGGGGGCTGAGGACAAGCAAGGAAGAAATGAGTTGGCAAGAGGGAAGAAATATGGAAAGAAAGGAAAACAAGAGGGGGGAGGGAGATACAGAGGTGAGTTGAGAGCAGACTGAATTCATACAGCTTACTGATGCGCTACAGGTACTGTACTCACTGTCCTCTCTCCTCTCCCACCCATTGTCATGCCGGGCTCCGTGGGCGCCAGCAAGGCAGCTAATTCCTCTGACATTTACGCTGCTTTCTCAGTCCTGGAGTGATGCAAGCCTGGCCGCAGTCTCTGTCAGCACCCACAATGGTCTCAGGTGAACGAGAGGTGGTGAATGGTACATAGCTGACGTTGAACTCCTCAACCCTAGCTAAGGCCTAGCCAGCGAGGAGGCCCTTAAAAAACACTCTCTGAGCCAAGGTCCTGCATATTGTGTGATATTATATGGTATGTCATGAATAAAATAGGATTAGTGTGGGTGGAAGAATAAGAGAAGACAACGGTGCAGAGGAGACTGAAAGAAACTGACGGAGAGAAGAGGGACTGGAAGAAATTGGAAATTGATAGTGTGAGGAATTTGCAAAATTTTCACTCTTCCCTGCCAAATAATGCACTTGGGTTTTTATGAATGCACTTAAAACCTAAAAAAAAGACTTCAGGACTTTGGCCCGTACTTCACCACAAATGCGCATCCAGTAATCCCTTGCTACTGTGTAACCTTTACATATCTTGTACAACTTGTACAAGTAACCTTCATTAAAAAAAAGTATTAAAAAGATCTTTGTTTTTTATGTGTGAGTACAAAAAAGTTTTCAAACTTTTCAACTATTCTGACCACTAAGATCACACAAAATCTGAGAAATTTTTAAAATACATACACTCTCTGTGGGATTATTGCCAGATACAGTTAGGCCATAAATATTTGGACAAGGACCAATGTTTTTTTTCTAAAATTTGGTTCTGTACAACCAAATTTTGTTTGGTTCTGTTACTGCAATGAATTAAAAATGAGACAACTCAGATGGCTTCATTTATGGGGCTCAAAAGTAATTGGACAAATTAAATAACTGAAAATAAAATGTTCATTTCTAATACTTGGTTGAAAACCTTTTGCTAGCAATGGCAGCCTGACGCCTTTCAAGCTGCTCATGCATGTGTAACAAACACATATAAATGCCCCTTTAGAGCAACAATGGGAACTGTTAATTTAAGCTGCTTCACAACCAGGGACCACACCTCCATTCTGATGAAACAATGTTTACCGAACGAGAATCTAGGCCTGGAGTTTGGGAGGGCCGCAAGAAGGATCGATGACAGCTCAGGGTCAATCAGATCCCTTGGGCACCGACTAGAGGAGGAAGGGTGGGGCACAGGGACGAGAATAAACCAGCATGTTGGGAAGGAAGGTGTACAACTATAAGGGGAGTGTGTGAAGTGTGGTCCCTCTCATGAAATTCACACAAACTATCTCAAATAGTTTGTGAGTTTGGTCCTGTATGAAGCTGTAGTTAGAAGTATAAGCTAAATTGAAGGGAAACATATAAAAATATAAAAATACCTTTAAATGTACACACATCTATTTTTGTGTATTTTGCTATCACAAGTGAAGTGACGTCATTTTCGCGGAAATATAGTTTTTTACCATCAGGGCCTCATGAGCCTGTACTGGTGTTTTTAAAAGTTATCTTTGACTTTATGACTTTCTGTGTCGTTTCTGGGATGCTTAGAACTCAAATTGCACTGCTGGAAATAGTTTATTTTGATGCATATGCTGCTTTTTTGCAAATTTGCACTATAATATTTATTTTCGTTTTTCCTGCAGTATATAAAAATTGGTGTATTTCAAAAATAAAACTATGAAGACACTCAAAATAAATTTCCTGTGGTGGGAAACTATTTTGTGCAACTCTTTTGTATTTACAGTTTTGAGGGATAAGCCTCTTAAATTTCTCTAACTAGAAATATATGTTAAAAAAACAAAAACAATTTTCAATTTTTTTGTAGTTTATTGCACTTTTTTGCAATTTATGTAATTACTATGCACTTAATGCAGACATATTATTAAAATCTTGGCTATAATGGTTGTATTGATGTATAGCAACTTGAAATGCTCCCAAAAATGGCACTACAGCATGTAAAAATATAATATAAGCTCTGGCGGACTTGGTTCTATGGTAGGTCTTAAAGGGTTAAAGATAGGAGACTTCATATCGTATGGCGGATAAATGATTTGACCATGTTTCTCTTTGCTCTCTGTACACTCTGTAGAGTGGTGTAACATGCAGAATCCTGTCTGTCTGTAGGGCACTCTATGGGCTCCTATGGTTCACTCTTTCAGCAGTATCTTATCTTCACCTCCATTTGCTTTTCTTCCTCTCTGCTTCTTGTCTGATCTATTTCCCCTCCTTCTACTCTGCAGGCCTCACTGCTAGATATAATTGTCCAGACACTCACAGAGCCTGAGGGAACAAACAAATGCACACAGACATTCACTACTACCTTACATAACCCCCTCTAACATGGACTTTAAGGCACATCGGAAACATGCGAATCAGCCAGTCCAATGACGAGGCGGCTTTAGACAAACTTTTTTGACAATGAACAGCAGCCATCTTATTAAAGCAAAGTCACTCTTGTCATTCCTGAATTGCCTTTGCAAATGACTGTAAAGAAAATGCAAATCTCTCTTTGTGGGTTTTAACGCTTCAAGCTGAGACATGCAAATGATAGATAGAATCCATTCTCCTGCCGAGTATAGCTTTGTTGTCTGTTGTAGTCAGTCTCCGCACCGACTCTTCTCTTTCTTTTTCCAGATGTCTCAGAGACCCAGCGCCTATGACTTTACATTTTAAGAGTGAGAGTATGAATTGTTTTCTCCATCTTCTGTTGATGGTTGCTTCACTAAAATCACCTTTCATGGCTTTGAATTTAAAAAAACAAGAAAAACAAGCGCTACTGCTGTCCTGGTCGTTGACCGCTCTTCTTTTTATTCCTCTCTGATGTCATATCTTTGTTTCTGCAAAGGCGTGGGTTCAAATAGAGTTCACAGTTGGAATGGAAAAGATCTGGAGGGATGTTATCATGGGTGGGATGATAGGAGTGGCACTGACCATGCAGCGATGAAATGGTAAGATGAGGAGTATATGACTGATTTGATTGTTCCTTTGTCATGAGTAAATGATGACAACCGATAAGAAACAATGGATTGATTTACTGTCCAACGCTCCTATTAAATTAAAGGCATTTTTTGAGTCTGTCTCCCTGCCCACACATATATAGACATGTACATAAACACATGCATGCAGATTGGATACAGACATGGCATTGGCATCCGGGGCAAGACAGCATCATTATGACCGAGCTCCAACTGCGACTCCCTCCCCGCAGCCCTCAGTGCTCACCCGGATAGATCTAAATGATATTGACAGTTGAATAAATTTTCTGCATGAAATCATGTCAGCTCTAGCATACCATCTCTCTGCCCCCCCTTCCCAACACCTCTAAGACCCACTGAAGTGCTAAATAATTATATTAGTTTCCAGAGGCTAATTTGACTGAGAGTAATAATTCTGGTCCCATTTCACCATAGCTGTTTTCATGCATTTAAAATTGGTATCGGTACATGAAAATGAACCACAGCGTACCGCAGGGTGATAATCAAGATTTTGGATTGTGGAGTACCTGCAGGGTTATTGACCCTATGGGCGCTCTCTGACATCATCAGATATTAGCATGGGTGATTATCAAAGTTCCTCGGTATATGAAAGGAAAAACTGTCACAGCAACCATACTGATGAGTACTTTGCGAACCTTTGAAGATACTCCAGCAGTTATAAATGTGAGAAATAAAAAGCGTGCACAGTGCAAGAATTTGATAATAAAGCCAATAAAAAGATTACCTTCTCACACATGTACACATAGAAAAACTGTTCAAATTTGTAGTTCCATATGCTAAAAAAAATCAACACATTGCACACTTAAGACAAAAACAACATCAATATAAAAGCGATTTTAAAGCCATTAAGGAAGCAGAGGGACATGTGTATGGACAGCAAAGGAAGAATTTCATTGCACAGAGAAATGTTGTTTCTACTGTACACATTCAATTCAATTCAATTCAATTTTATTTATATAGCGCCAAATCACAACAAAAGTCGCCTCAAGGCGCTTCATAGATACAGAGAAAAACCCAACAATCATATGACCCCCTATGAGCAAGCACTTTGGCGACAGTGGGAAGGAAAAACTCCCTTTTAACAGGAAGAAACCTCCGGCAGAACCAGGCTCAGGGAGGGGCGGGGCCATCTGCTGCGACCGGTTGGGGTGAGAGAAGGAAGACAGGATAAAGACATGCTGTGGAAGAGAGACAGAGGTTAATAACAGATATGATTCAATGCAGAGAAGTCTATACATACATAGTGAGTGAGAAAGGTGAATGCATCATGCACTCAATGCATCATGGGAATCCCCCGGCAGCCTACATCTATTGCAGCATAACTAAGGGAGGATTCAGGGTCACCTGGTCCAGCCCTAACTATATGCTTTAGCAAAAAGGAAAGTTTGAAGCCTAATCTTAAAAGTAGAGATAGTGTCTGTCTCCTGAATCCAAACTGGAAGCTGGTTCCACAGAAGAGGGGCCTGAAAACTGAAGGTTCTGCCTCCCATTCTACTGTTAAATACTCTAGGAACAACAAGTAGGCCTGCAGAGCGAGAGCGAAGTGCTCTAATAGGGTGATATGGTACTACAAGGTCATTAAGATAAGATGGGGCCTGATTATTTAAGACCTTGTATGTGAGGAGCAGGATTTTGAATTATTGTCAATTCACATGACAATAAATCTTTGAATCTTGAAATATACCTGCTTTCTGAAATTTTAGACTTTAGGCTGTTGCCCAGGTATGTACTATTTGTCACTTCAGCAGACTTCTAACACATTTATTTACCATGATCTTTTTGCAAAACACAGTTACACATGAGACTTGTTTGCCTTTTATATCAATTTAATGACATATATGAGCCTCTAATAGATAATGCTTAGTGCTTAAGACCTGCTACTCAAACAGCTACAGTAACATTGTAATTTATGGCTTCTTTAGATCTCCCGTGTCTCTTTACTAACATTGCAATTACCAAAATAACACAGTATTAACATGGTGTATATAATAGTGTTCATTTATTGCTGACAAAGGCTTTGACCTTTACACCTTTCCCGGCTCAAGTACAATCAGACTGTTTGGTTGCAATTTCCTAAGACAGGTTTATGTGTTTTGGTTGCAGATGCTTTGCTGTCTGGAAATGATGTTATGTAAGTGTGCTGGGTTTGACTGGTCTTTCCACTGCTGGAGTTTCTGCCCCCTGGTACTTGGAGCTGCAAACGTCTGACTCCTGTGACTGCATGACTGCATTCTATTTACTGTGTGCGTGCGTGTGTGTGATTGGAGGGGGGGGGGGGGGGGGGGGTGATCTAACAGCATAATAAAGAGCAGTTACATCATCTAAGAAAAAAGGCAGAATTCTCCCTCTTTGCCTACAGCCTTTCAGTCAAAACAAGGACTACACTGTCTGTGTTTCAGCTTTCATGTGAGACTCAATGTGTTTTCCATTAAAAGAGTGGTCTCAGTGTCTTTTCACTGATAGGTCACTGTCACACAAAAATTGGAAAATCTATTCCAAGGTTATTTTTTTGGTAAATAGTCATATCTTCTGGGAAGAGTTGTTCTATGTGAGAGCGGAAGTTCGGGAATCAGAGAACAGACAAAGGTCGGTGGCTGCGGGGTTAAGGCAATATGGGTTAAGTAGCGTTAAGGCTTCCTCTCTGTGAAAAGCCCTTTAATCCTGATGAGGACAAACAGCTCGCTGACATACACACAGACACACACACTCATATACACACACGGAGTTTGCTGATGAGAGAGCCAGGGGTCACCCTGAAGAATAGCTGCTGATAATGATAAAAACATTCCTTCCTCAATACAGCACTACAGCTCCGTTGACATATGATCTCCCTTTTTATTTATGTTTTTTAATTCTTCTTGTTATAAACTTTCTAACTCAGCACATTAATTCCAATTGTTCTAGTTTTAGGAACCAAAATAATGTTCTGAGACTCAAATGTATTTCCCAGTTTGGAAATAAACACGCGTTCACTTCCCCTTACTGCTCAAAGTAGTTTCACAAAAATCTCTGTCTCCATAATCTCCGCTCTCATGCCATCAGTGTCAACACCCAGAGGCCTGTAGTCTTAAACAAACCTTCCCCACCGCCACCGTACACCAAGCCACTCCCTGGCGCAACATCAGGAAGGCAGCGCTGACAACTCTATAAATGTTGGCGGTCCGTCCCAGAACAACATTGATTTTGTTCCAATCAATCCAGAGGGATTGCACTGCATGGTAAATGACACCGTCTGTGTGCCATAGCATACATTTCAGCATTAACTGTTGCTGGGCAGACTTGGGCGTCCAAATGGTGGGTTGGTCCCGTGAGTGTTACGACATCAAGAAACATCAGTGTTCACTCTGTTCACTAGAGCTCTGTGGGAGGCCCAGCTGTCACCCATATCTCAACTCCGATTGGACAAACTTGATCTCCGTTCAGATTCTTACTTCATTTAAGTTACTGGCAGCAGGGAAAAATACACTCTCACCCAACCAAAAAAGAGACCATAACTAATCAGAACATATTTTCCAATTAAGAAATAGATGAGTACATTGACACCACTCTGTGTCAAAGTTATAGATGACAAATGCCAAGAAGCTCAGAGAGATTATTAGATCTGTTAAAAAGCAAACAATTGGCCAAAATTAGCAAAATAACTGGTATTTTACGTTGTTCAATTAATACACAAGGGTAAAAAAAAGAATAAAATTCACTGAACTAGGGATGCTAAGGTGGACTTTGTTGCCAAAATAACAGTCTCTTTGCTGAAGCATCTTTCAGTGACTTGATAAGAAAGTCGTGTCTTTTGATCAAGGCAGCAAAAAGATTTTCTCTCAAAGGCTAAGTCCAGCTCCTTTAATCACTGTTTTTGGCCTTTTTTCAGGAAACACCGTTTCCTTCACCTATGAGCTTTTGATTGCTAACGTAAATTGATATTGCAGGCTTTTGCCCACAGAGTGTATGAACGGCCAAGGAACCGCTGTGGATGTTATTCTAGCTGTCAGGCTTTGTTTACCTTTCATTTGAACATTTTCCTGTCTCTCATTCCTAACTTTTGTATGTTTTCTCTTCACCCCGCCTGCTGTTTTGTGTCATAACAAAATGAGTTTTACTCCCTCCTCCAATAGTTTTCTCATCCTCTCTTCTTATGGTTAGTTTTGCTGTTTATGTTTCCACTCATTCTTCCCGACTCACATGGAGCAAAGACGGGACAAAGCCTGCTCTTTCACTCTCTGTGATGTGGGCTTGGATATGTGTGTGTTTGTGTGCGTGGTGGTTTGGCTTTTGGTTTTCAAGTACATCAAGAGAGGTGTACGTGATAGCTGTGTGACGTTAGTTACATGGTGATGCAGGTCTGTGAGACAAGCTGCATCATGTTGTATTTCATCTGTATTTGTCTTTATATGCACAGAATGAAAGGGGAGGGAAGTCCTGTGTTGACAGCCAGCCCTGCTGCCTCTTGACTGTAGAAAAAATATTAATGTACCAGTGAGCAGGAACACTGCCAGCACTCCTCTCTCTGTGTCAGTCCATGTCTGGTTGCTGGAAAAGACTTCTAGAGTTGTATGAGTTTTGCTGCCGGACCTGCCGCGGGCTTGGCTTAAGGCCCTGACAGGGATCAGAGTCGCATAGCAGCTCTCACGCCAGGGCACACACAAACACCAGTGCATACTGTACACATACAAACACTCTCACACACTCGAGTAAACGCGCCTGGTAAGAAATGTCAATCACATGCTTGTCCTCTCGTTTCCTCATTGGGAAATCTCAGCGATTGAGGTGGTGATTTGTAGTGCCATGGCTACACAGGAGCATACTGGTCCCAGCCTGTACACAAACACACATAACCACATTTAGACGGAGCAGGAACAACCTGCAGACAACTTGAACAGCCTTAGGCCATTACACTTGTGAATACGCCACACATGAGTGGCTGCCTGTCAAGGCAAAGGGCACTGAGATCAGATGTGACGTGCTGCTAAGAATTCGGTGCGTAATCACATACGGCAGAAGAGTAATGATAAAGATAAACATTTTCTCTTCAGGACATTTATTGCACGTCGTGCTAAATTTAGGATTGGTGACAACCACACTGTGTACCGTTCAGTCCGACCAACCCATGGCTCTGGGCCATTTCCTGTTAACTTTGACCTTTTTCTCCTGCATTGTCTCTTTCTCTGTTCCTTTAACCCTCTCAAGGCAGGCGTTGCAGATTTGCAACAGTTAAAAGCTAACAACCTTACTCAGAAGTACCACTGCAGCTATTCTTTTATGCATTAGCAACAAAAACTTCATTTGAGCCTGAGAGGATTAATAGATATCATCTACAGTGCACTTTATGCTGACATATAGCTAGAGAAAAGGAGGAGGGAGCGAGACTTTATTAAACACGGACAAATGAGTGCACACAAATGAATAGAAAGTCTAATGAGTAAAAACAGAAAGGGACGAGAAGACCCGTACAATGCTCCTTTGAAGTTGATGGTTGTGTTGTAAAAGCAGCGGAGCAGAAAGCGAAGAGAGGTACTGTCCCTGTTGGTAAAGAGCGCTCACTGCCCTTTGTGTTTGGTTTAGAAGAGGAGGAGTAACTGCTGACCACATCAACCACAGGCCTTTAACTTACGGTGCAAGCACTTTCTGCATGACCTTCACATTAGAGCAACATTAAACTGTTGTCTGGATTTCAGTTGTTGTTTTTGTTTTTTTTTAAAGGAAAAAGATGGACTAGAATGGTACCTTTCAGAGTATAACCCCATTAAAGTACAGTTCAGTGCCCTTTCTTGCAAAGCTATTTTTCCCTACCTCTTCAATTTGTTATTTTCAAAGAGACACGATGTGAAACTTGAGTGAAAGTGAAACTGTGCCTTTAAACAATGGCATAATCAATAAGCTATATTGAGCTCTGAGGAGGGTCAAAATTAGTTTTTTTCTTAAATGGATGAAATGCTCTACTGCTCAAAAACACGTATTGAGCTTTGCAAGTCCAAAGCTAGGAAGATTATGATGGACCTCTCCCATCCCAACAATGGACTCTTCTCACTGTTGAGGTCTGGGAAGCGCTTCCGCTCCCTTAAGGCCAAAACAGAGAGAATGAGGAGGAGCTTCTTCCCCCAGGCTATTCGGGCCCTGAACCAGGTGTAGGACTGGACTCTCCCACACACACCACTATAAGACTGGACTCTCACACACATCACATCATCACCACACGCACCACCACTCATTTCCTATAATCCTATAATTCCTATAATTTATAATCTTTATAATCTCTTTCTGCTATTTGCACATTTCTTACTGTGAATTTCTAAGTTAATTTGTAAATTTTGTAGTAAATTGTAAATACTGAAAAACTTTTTTCTGTCATTTAATGGTCGGGCATTGTACAGCTACAAGCATTTCACGCCCATGTCATACTGTGTATGGTTGTGTGTGTGTGACAAATAAAATTTGAATTTGAATTTGAATTTGAATTTCTATTACGATAGTTGTTAAAAGTTAACTTTATTTGTGCATTAAATTTTATGTCCTGTGTTAAAATACAAACTACAAACTTGGTAAGGTAACAAAGTTGATAAATCAATCAGCCATTGATCAGTCAACCTAATGCAATTAAACTTTATGGCTTAGATGCTTTTACTATCAGTTTCTGTCAACAGGATTTGTGTTGAGGCACGTGTTCGCATGGAGCCATGACACAGGCTCCGGGTGTGAATTCAGCAGAAATCTATCTTTAACGATCCCCAGAGAGAAAGCCGGTCATTAAAGACGAAATCAACTGGTAGAAAATGACAATGTAAATCAGTCTTGCCCTGGATGCACTAGTTCACAGTAAACTATTTCAGGTTGCTCTGTGTCTTTCTGACGAGTTTAATCGTGCCACTGGTTTCACCGAGCTGCTTCCTCTCACCTCTGACTGTGTGCATTTACTAAACACTGGCCTGGGAATGATTACCTCCCTCCTTCTGCTCTGACTGTCTCTGTATATGTCTGCCGATGTTGTTTAGAGGAGTACAGACCACTTCAAATCGTCCTCAGTGTGGAATGGAAACGGCGGCAATCAGGGGGAGTGCTGCAGCACATTCTTATATGTCACTTTTTAGCAAAACACACAAGCCGAGCTCTTGTTCTCTGTCTCCGCATGGAGTTTGCAGTGTGGGCAGAGGGTGATGAATACAATGGAGAGAAAATAGAGGAGAGGAGAGAGGGGGAGTGGGGATGGAGGAGAGTGCGTGGGTGAGCAGATAGGACTGGAGATGAGGGGGAGGGGGCAGGTTAAGTTGGTGCCTACACAGGGCTCTATCCCACAGGCTCTCTCCTGTCTCCCACGCCTGGCCCCTCTAACCTGGCCTAGCTTCTGTTTAATGTCTGGCTCTGTCACACCTCAGCCCACTCCCTAGAGATCTGCACGTCTGTGGAGTAAAGTACATTTCAAACTATTTCTCCAAAGGAAAAAAAAACCCACTAGCGAAGACTTCAGTGTAGATTTTTTGGGCCTTTCATCTCTCGAGCAATTTCGGCTCGGCTGCATCTCTGGCTCTGTTTCTCTTGGCTCTTAAACTCTTTTTACCTCTACTTTTGAAGGACTTGACGCTTCTAATAATTTATTTGACTACACTTTTAAATTATCCATATACTTATTGCACTTTCAAACAAACTATACCACAACATAATTTTCTAAATTTGACTTTTGACAGAAGAAAGTGAATATAAAGTTGTTTATTATGAGCTTGATAGACATTTGTGATGGTGATAAGAAAAAGGTTTCGTGCATCTTTGGCATCGGTATGAATTTCTGAGATCTTTTACAGATTTAATTTGCTGCCTGTGGTCTCAACAACTCGTAGGACAAAACACAAGCAGTTACTCATTTCAAGGTGTGAAATTCTGTGGTTCCCTTGGTATTGCAGAGATATACACAGGGTGTACTTTGGCATTGTTTTCTTAATGAACCGGCCGATAGTGGATAACGAAAGATAATGGTCCTGGATTTGAAGGTTGGGGGAAAAGTTAAACATGTGTCTGCAAAATTCAATTTGTTTTGCAGACAAATGTTTTGTATCAGGTGAGGGAAAAGAAAGCTTGCAGAAAAAAATCACTTGCCTAGGACTAAGAACAGAAATAACTTGATTGAGGTATGGGTTAAAATGTGCCTCTTCCCTACATAATGAAAAATGATGTATATTCACTTTGTTAAAATGCAACACCAAAAAATTAATCCTTTCTCAGTTGGAGCAACTGTAATATTTGAAACTATGGACTGATTCTTATATAGCGCTTTTCTACTCTCCCGGAGTACTCAAAGCGCTCTATACAACATGCCTCATTCACCCAATCACACCCATTCTCACGAGCACTTTATCTACACTTAGTGCTTTCTAACTACATTCACACACATTCAAACTCCGATGGACGCATCGGAGAGCAAGTTGGGGTTAGTATCTTGCCCAAGGATACTTGACATGCAGATTGGAGGAGCCAGGGATCGAACCACCAACCTTCCGATCAGTAGGTGACCAGCTCTACCTCCTGAGCTACAGCCACCCCTTACAACTATGTGTAAAGGTGTGCATCATGCACATACTATGTGTTCCTATCTGACTGATGTTTTGTATGATCTTAATTTATTGATCTGTTGATATATAATGTTTTGCATTGATCCATCATCTGCCGCATTGAGTAAAACTATATCAAATTAAAACATAAAGAATAAACATATATTATATATTTTATATATAAATATATTAAAAAAAGAATAAATATATGCAATACACTTTGTTCCTACCTTGCTACCTTATCATTGCTGCAAGTGCCAACTCTGATACTAATAAAGTCATCATGTTAAGATAATGGTATATACAAGTGTTTTTGGCAGGTGGAGGAACGCTAAACGAAGCCCTGTCATTCAGCAGGCATACTGAAACGTGTCTGGGCACTCATCTGGGGAACTATTTTGAAACATTATCTAAATTAACTTTAATGTCAGTGGGACATAAAAACTGCATGTACAGAATATCCAGTGAAATCTGTTAACAATAGCTTGAAATTCTTCTGGCTTTTCCCACAAATGCTGCGTTAGTAAGCTCAATAAGCCCCAGATGATTTTTCTTCCCAACCGTCTTTGCTGTTGCTAAAATATCTGATAAATTTGAATTCAGAATGCTTGCCATGTCTCTCTATTATGTCTGCTGCTTCCCAGAACCTAGCAGTGTCCATGGATACTGCAGCCTTCCCTGCACCGGAACAACATACTCCATCACTGTAACCTGTAACTGCAATTTAATAACTTATAAAAAACTCGAATCGTGCAGTTTGTTGACAGAGACATTACTCTACATGAAATAAACATATAACATCAGCAACGCGTCGTGTACAGATCCACTATTGGTTTAAATATTTAGCATGAATTGGAAAACACATGCAAGCTTTGAATTTTCAGTTTGTCAGATGTCATTTGCTAAGAAGTCTTTATCTTTAAAAATGATCCCTCAGCTTCCTCAGCTGCACCTACATCTTTCTTGATGTCTGAGAGAGTTATCCTATTAATTTTTATTTCTCCCGAGAATTGCAACAACGGTACCTTTCGCTAGCAACACACATTGTGTGTCAAACAGCACAGAAACAGTATGTGTTTTGGGTGATATTTGTTGAGTGGTTTGAATTACCTTTTTAAATAACAAGTTATGTGCTTGCACCTCTCAGGTTTAGCAAGCCAGACCCTGACTTACCACCACTTTATTGACATCCACATGCCTAAACACATGACACAGGTGAGAAGAAAAAAAGAATGCATGCACCATATGCCGACTTAACCGTGTCGTGGCATTAGCTGAAGGGCTCGAAAATGAATTTACTTTATAGTGTTTTGTATGAAATGATATTATATTATTTTGTATTATGTGATATGTAATCACGCTCAAAGTCTAGAACACTTCCTCATGGAGTCTGCCAATGAAGGATTTGCTGTCTGAGTGATGCTTTCCCTCATCTCTGTGCATCATTTGCTTGTGTTGGCCTGGAAACAGGTAACCAAATGTTGGTTAACTGTACATAATCGCTGAGATATTCAGATCCACATGAGGGCTGGATGAGCAGATTAATAGTATTGACAAATCCTAATTAGCGTCATGCTGAATCAAATGATTAATGTGAACAGTTGTTAAGGAGGCAGTGTGTGTCTAAATAGACCCAGAGGCTAGATAATACAGTAATAGCCTATGACTCACACTAGCACTGTTTTAATGAGAAACAGACAGAAAGAGACAGAGAGAAAAAGAAAGAATGTCAGACAAACTGAAAGTAAGAGAAGGAGGGAAAGGAAGACAGAATGAAATGACAGTGTTTTGCATTGCTATCCTGTTGAGTGCCTATCTTCCTGCCTGGCTCCCCCAGTGTTTTTACACCTCGAGTTTTAAGCAGCGATGGGATTAGTTTGTAGGATTGTTGGCTTGCATTGTGTGCTGAGAGGATAGGCAGTGAAATCCCTTTTTCAGCCACCACTACTTATCCTTGTCCCTGTGTTGTCTCTTTCAAACAGAAGCGCCTCGCTCTACATGCATGTAATCTAGGTGACAAGAAAGAATGAAAAGAGAATTGAATGCGTATGAAGGGATTGAAAATGGGATGGCTGACAGGGAGACGAATGTGGCGAGGTTAGTGGAATAGTCTTCGGAGGAAAGAGGGTGTGAGTGTGTCTTGAATGTGAGCTGACTTTGTGGTTCACAGGTAGTTTCCTCGGCTCATTTAAAATCGGCGTGTAGGCCCATAGCGTGAGCACTGTGCATTTATGTCTGGTATCAGCATGTAAATAATTCATTCTCAACTTCATGCCTGAATTATTGATGTCTTAAAGATTACAGAAACAGGCAGCAGAAAACAGCAGTCTAGAGGGAGGGAGCGTGATGCAAGATGGAGAAAAGAATTATGATTTCATCATTATTTACAGTTTTGTTCCAAAATGAGTTTTTCGCCAAATGAAAAATGTGACATTTAATCCGATAAAAAAATGATTGCTAGCATGAAAATAAACTTGTGGTTTAATTTATTTTGATATTAGCCTTTTGTAATTTATAAAACAATAACATTTCAAAGAATATAATTGAGCAAAACAAAATTCGAGAAACATGGAAATATGGAAAAGGTTGTCCGGGAAGACCAAGCACAAAGGTGCTATTGTGCCCTATATACTCTATAGAAGTAGAGCTTTTTATAATTGCATTGGGATTCTATGGGCAGCAGTGTTGAGCTGTTTACCAACCATCCAAGTGGGGATAAAGCCAGCTGTTGTTGTTTCTTTATCCCTGGCTTCTCCTCTTCTACCACCATGAAGTATTATCATCAAACTCGTTGAGTAGCTTCCTGTAGCAGAGTTGGGTAACTTAGTAAGTAAATATAAATGAAATCTGTTACATATAGTGAGGAAAAACTTACTAACTAAATACTTAATTGGAGATTATGTATAGGAATTTCAGGAGCAGGACCACGCCTCCAAACACGCTCCTTCCGGCTGTCATCTATGTAGGTTCCCCCAGTTCCGCAAGCTGTTCATTCTCCTTTACGTGCCCCACCCACCCTCCCTCCTTGTTTTCCATTCTTTAACTTCTTCACTTGTGTTTAGTACATGGGGATCTGCCAGGCCCCTTCGAGGCCTTCTCCAAACTGCAGCTCAATTCATGTCAAAGCATTCACTTTTTCCTGCTAAAACGCTATTAAACCTAAAATGAGGACGTGGGCACAGCTAGTGAAATGTAGAATATAACACTTGCTTGGTGGTTCTGCATTATTTTTGTATTGCAGAAAAGCCTTCTTTTGACATATATCCTGACAAAACTGTAGCAAAATGTGAGCGCAACAGCATCAAGACAAAGGGTAGTCTCCAAGGAACATTATGCACTAAAACTTTGAGCATTGTTTTTGATTAGTTGAAAATACACTGCCCTCCCAAGCCAAATGAATGCAAATTAGTCACTTGAGTTTCCCAAGGAGACTGGCCACATCATTAGGAAAGAACTGGCTATTCAGTCAGTATCTAAATGGCTGAGCCCCCAAAACTCTTCTATATTTCCTAGTTTAAAAAACGATGTAAAACTGTGAACATCTTCATTCTAAATTTTTAACATGCAGTGCTAGACCACTACTCACATCGCAGATCTTGCAGGATCATGAGCACTGAGGAACTACATAATCCAACAGGGTTCATACAGAGGTGAAGGATCAATGGTAGCAAAAGTCAGATTCAAGACCTTTTACCCAAAAGACTAGGGTATGTAGCTGCCTGTTGGTTAGATTTATAACTTCTCAGTAAGGTTTAGGAAAGATTCTTGCTTTTCTTAGAATACCCCCCGTCACAAAGTAACCACATAGTAGAAAGCAAATGTTTCCATTTGCAGCTACCATCGCCACCGTTTTCTTGGTTAACAGGTTGATGAGTCACGCTGTGGTCTCACGACATCTATTATGGTGCAGTGCTAAATGATGTTAGAGGCTGCTGCCCTTATATTATTTTTAAAAAGGACTGTCTAACTGTATGCACATAAATGCACAAACTATAACACAAATGCTTGCCAAAATGTCAAGTTGGTTCAGAAAACCCCTTTTCAGATTTTTTAGAGTTCAAATGTCATTGAGCACATGCGGCGCACTTCTGAAATAGGTTTGTGGTTTGTTTTCTCATTTGGTCGATCGCAATATAACTCAATTTTTCAACTGCAAACTCAAACATAACTGTGATCTGTCATGTATGTTACCTTCTGAGAAGTTTCCGCAATGAATAAACTGCACTAAAAACATGCTTAGAATGATTATGTAGCAAGAACTGGAGCACAACAACAAAAGACAGTTATGTCCATGGATGGATGGATGAAAGGAACATGCAGAAAAAGATTCTTATCAAAGAATGGAGGAGAGACCTTACATTTCTCTGTATCTTTTGTTTACTTTGTTATCCCCTTTCTGCAGCATCCAGAATGAGACTTGTGTGCTTACGACATCTTTTTGTGGGTGTAACTGTGTGTTTGTGGTGGCTGTGCTGCCTGCTCAGGGAGGCACGGGGCCCAGACACTTGGAATCATTTAGTGAGAATTTTGAGTGTGGGAGGAGAGGAATGTGCGCCCAGATAAAAGAAAGAAACGTGAAAGAAAAACAGAGCAAAGAGAGGGGGTGGAGAGTGCGACAGATAGACACAGATATAGACAGAGAGAGGGCAGGCACGGAGAGTGTGGCAGGTGAAGTAGAGGTGGAGGGAAGATAGGGGGACGTGCCACCTGAGAGAGAAACACTTGGAGTGGAGGAAGACAAGCTGAAGTCAAAGACGGGGGTGAAAAGCAGGGCATAGCGAGGGAAACAAAACAGAGAAAGGGAGGGGAGAGCCCAAAAGACATAGATGTAGAGCAAATGACAGACAGTGGGAGCAGCGCAGAAAGAATAGGAGAAAAAAGCTCAGAAAAAAAGTACAAGCTGCCCACTCCTTACCTACTGTTCTCCATTAAGCTGATTTTTTCAAATGGCTCTTGCAGGTCTCGCTTAGGGGGAACATCTATTCCTATCACAATGCTGCCTACACACACCTCGCAGTGACAGGCAGAGCGGGAGAGAGAGAAAAGAGGGGGGCCCAAAGTATAAATGAACGAAGATTTATAAGAGAGAATAGTGGAAAAGGAAGGAGGGGGGGCGACCAGAGCATATTGTGTAACTGAAAGTATAAACCAAAAGTACAACATGTTATGTACCGTTTATTATTAAATCAAAGAAAATGTAAACAATGTATGCATTTTTATTACTTCAGTGACTCGGTGCTGAAATAAAAAAAAAAAATGCTTTAAAACCTGTGGTAAACCACTTTGTACCAAATGTGCACAGATGTTCAGACCTTTTTTCTCTTTTGTATACATTTATATTTTTGTTGTCGACACATGTACTATACCCTCCCACATCCTTATCTGATGCGTCTGGTCTCTCTTGCCATCTCTGATATGTGCTAAAACTAACAACCTTATGTGAGCATCCCTCTGATTGTGGCTGACTGCAAGTGCATCCGTTTGGGTGTGTACACAGGTGTGTCTGCAGGACAGCCGGAACATGCAAAAACTCTGCGACTGTCTGAAGAATAGATGCCAAAATGTAGGTCTGAATCAACAGCTGATCGGCGTGATTCAAAGCAATCACTAAGGCATCCAAAATCATATTTCTTCATTTTTACTCATCCTAATCGGTGACGGCAGATGGCTGCCCCCCCTGAGCCTGCTTCTGCTGGAGATTTTTTCCTGTTAAAAGATTATTTTATCCTTAAGTGTTCGCTCGCTTGCTCATCAGGGATTCTTTGTTGTCACATTTACCTTCCAATATAAAGTACCCTGACATAACCGTGTCTGTCATAGAACTGATTTTACGTAATTAATTAAGGTCAACTATTTTCCTACTCAGAGATGAGAAAAAAGTTATTGCACAAGAAGCCTTTCTTTATGTTCTCACACAAGTTAAAATGACAAAGCATTCAATGCAGCATCTATCCGTGCAAATGTGCATTTCTTTCTGCCCTTATACAAGCTGAAAAGCCAAATCATATGATGAAAAGTGTCTATCCATGCAAATCTGCAATTGGCCTCCTGACTCAGCTGATGAGCTATGTAGTTCAGCTGGACAGATTATACACTAAAACAACACCAAATCAGCAGCAATTGTTCACTATTGACAAAAATCAGTCCCTTGCTAGACCCCTTGTGTGCAGGTCAAGATGACTTCCATCCAAAATCAATCTCAGGGAGTATTGCGTGCATCTCTATGGCCATTCCTCTATCTTCAAGGGAATAATATGCAATGGGCACCCGTTTAAAAAATTTAATGAGGAATCAGAGTTCAGTTGATGGACGTGAGGCACTATTGACCAGCTCGGGTCACGCAATGAACTGGGCCAGGCTGACCTTCATGGCTGCTGGCAACAAGGCGGGCACATTCAATCTCACTTGACCCACTCAGCTTTGACCCTTGACCCGTGGCAATGCCGCCCTTGTGTGAACTATCACCTCGAGGGATCAATAGCTCTTGACCATCGCCACAGGCTTTTGGCCTGAGCGCTCATGGTGATGGAGGGACCACAGAGATGCTGGAATTGGGGTGCAGGCTGGCAGAAGCAGCTGACCTCGCAAGGGTCGGTCACTGACTAATGATGATGCGGAAGATTTATGCTGAAAACGAATCCGATAAGGGGAGAGGGTCACCGGAATACGTGCGGTTATGTAAATTTCGAATAGATCAAAGCAAATAATCTTTATCCGTCTTTAATTCCAACTCTGAATATTTGAGCTACAAATGTCAAATTTAGCCCACAGACTTCAAAACCTCCGGGTGGAAATTTGAACTCAGTGAGATGAATCCTTTCAAGTTCTCCCAATCTGTTTATGTCATACATGGATACCTCTCCCTGTACTTCAAACTAGGTTTTCGCATTTTGATCCTCAGTTATTGTGGTTTTGTTGTGTAGTTTAACAAGTCAGATCGCTAATCCTCTTATGCTAGAATGGTGTAGCGGCGGCATCGTAAAGTTGAGCTGCCCTGCATTCTAATCAGGAAGGTAAAGTTCTTTGATCTCGAGTTGGAAAAGCTTCCTCAGTTTCTGCTTTAGAGCTGATACTGTGAATAGTTGCGGCTTTATGGTCTAAAACCCTTCCAGCATTTGCTTTGCTGTTGCTACAGACTCTGGTATTATACTACTTACAGAAACAGCCATTTCAATCCTTATTCCCACATGACAATTCCCAGCTTTATTTTAACATTAGACTGGAACCTCAAGATTTCAATACACGCATTGGCAAATGGCAAAACGCACACACAAACACACGTAGTGGGTCTCGGTGGGTGTCGGAGAGATATGCTGAGGGTGTTTTAACAGCAGTGAATCATCAGCAATATAACACGATGGGAATACTGAATGCATTCTTCTCTCTGAGATTATACACACACTGGAAAATATGAAAATGGGACCCTAAATTCATGACACCAAAGAGTCAGAGTGGTGGGTTGCTAGAAAAAATTACTTTAACTTTTGAATGAAGAAAAACCACTTTAGGTGGGACGGGGCTATGGCTCCCCACACTCCCTAGCAGATCGTTACATGGAGAAACCTTTGGAATACAAGCATGCTGATCCACACAGGTGTGCACACGGGTGTACACCCCAGTTGCGGGTGTTCACAGATCCAGACTACACCTTTTTTGGCTGCTGCCTCAAAGCACATTGTGCGCTGTCTATCTTGCGTGCTGCACAATTGACTATATGCACGTTAGCATATGCTACTTCCGGTGCGGAAACTCCTGTGGGGAGCTTTGTTTCCGGTGTCCTATTCGCGCCTTGTTTACGGTCCAAAACAAGTTAAGCAAATGAATGAATCAAGCGGCGATTTACATTTCTATAGATGTCTCGGGCATTTACCCAATATATCTGTAAATGATGTTCATCGACTTGTCGATATTTTTTCCCCACGCCTCAGAGCAAAAGAGAAAAGGGATTCAAATGTTATATTTCTCAGCTGTCCCTCGTTTATGTTCTAAAAATAACCAGCGATAGGTGAAATCAAGTAGCCAATTTGATTTTTTTGACGGTGCAAAACGTTTCGTTGACATCGTGGACATACAGTACTGCACTTCAGAGTCACACTGCTAGCGATCGATGCAGCGATTCTGTATTGTACAGGAGAGACGTCACGGAGGAGATCGTCTGCCGCGATCAGGACGCAGGACACAATGTGATGTGAAATCCGCGAAACAGCGAGGTGAAAGGTGAACCGCGTTATAGCGAGGGACCGCTGTAATTTTGAAGGTAAGTCACAACATACCCTTCGTACATACTAATGTATAGAAACCGTTACCAGCAATCATTCATTTTTTGTGTGGCTTTTTTCACGGTTTGTTAATATGCTGTGTAGGTGTGTATTTGACTAGCTGATCTCGACATAACAGGGGAAACATCTGGTTTGACTATTGTTCACCTGTAGTTTGAATGCTGAACATTTGCCTGTTTAAATCATAAGACCAGTCACTATACAGAGATGTGCTTCTGAATGTGGACGATGTGTCTTCTGCTGCAGTGATGCAGTTCTGCTTGTGTTGAGTGATGTAAACAACTGATCGATCGAAACTCTTTAAACGTCAAAATTGATCATTAGATTTTTTTATGACACAACAGTGGTGAGTGTTCCCACCTTCTGCTCTTTGTAACTTAACGCGATCTTTCCATTTTCGAGTTTTTGACTTGATTTTTGAGTATATCTTCGCAGTAGCGATTGACCGCAAAGTAAAGCTACCGGAAATGTACAACCCCACATCCGGTCTCAAACCAGGAAGTTAGCATTTTCTCGTGCACAGGGTCAATATCGTTTAATATTTAGTATCTACTGTTATCTACTTGTATCTAAATTGTGATGGTGCTGTATTTATTATGTTGCTCTTTTTTTGTTTGCTTTCTCTTCTGTTTTTTTTCTCCATACAGGTGATCCAGGTGTTTTGTTTGTTTTTCTTTCTTTCTTCCCCCCTTTCTCACCGTCTCTTCTCCCCTCTGGTTTTCTTTCATTCCTTCTCTTTCTTTCATTCTTTCTCCCTGTCCTATCCCCCAGTCACGTCTGTCCCGTTTGTAGCAACCGAAAATAAAATAAATACATAATTATAATAAAGGTCAATCAAATGGACCAATATGGCAAGGCCATGATTATCCACTTGGTAAAATAAATCCGCTTGGCATCTTTCTTGGCCTTAAGACAACAATTCTGATGGCTAAAGATCCAAACGGGACAAAAAAAAAAGAGAAAAACACTTTAGAAAATAACTAGGAAAATTAGAACAAAGAACAAAGATTCAAGGAGAGAAAGAAGCACCTGAATTCATCAGATATATTGTAGACAGCTTACTGTTTACACTTGAATTGAGATGATGTAATTTTAAGAGAACAAAAGATCCATTCTTTTGCTAATAAATGAATAAACAACCTGAAAAGCAAGAAATCGGATTTGGCCTCATATAGGTCTGAAATTAGTTAACATATGCCAAATAAGGATAGAGTACTGAAAAAGTCTCATTCCACTATGCCTTAAAACAGAAAACAAGCTAATAGACAAAATATGTGCAACATCTTCACTGCATTGACAACAAATATGTTACATTTAGAAAAAAAATACTCCAAATAAGTAAAACAGAAGCAGCTAAGAAACACATTCACCAATTTGCCAACACATATGTGTCATAAAGAAATGTGCTGCAAATACTTAAAAGCTTATGTAAATGATTAAATGTTGCAAGTCCTACACAACACAACAACACAACAGACGTTCCCACAATACACCAGAAACTGAAGAATCTAACAACCACTCCAATGTTACAAAAACATAAAAAAAAAAAGCAAAATTTTTTTAACACGACTGCGCTTGTGGAAGCATTGTAGGGGTTTCTTTTTCGGGGATTCAGGCACATCCCAGTACATATACAAACATATACAAATTCTGTCAAAACAGCATCACAGAAAGCATTATTCATCCAAAGAAAACTTAATGTTTCCAAAAAATTATCAAAGTCCTGCTTTATAAAGCCTTAGTCACTTCAGTGCAACAGCCAATAGTTAATGGGAGAGACAGGTGGTTCGTCCTAGATCACTCCTTGTACATAAATTGTGTGTGTGTGCGTGTGTGTGTGTGTCTCTCAGCTTTTGTGCAAGTGTCTGTTCTCTCATTTCCCATTTCTCATATCTCATGTCTGCGGTTTCACAGACAGCAGGGCCCATCTCACGAGAGCTGAGGCATGACTCAGACCTACGCAGACTTGTGGCTGGCAGCTGTGACTCAGAAAGGAAAGGAAAGGATGGAGAGGGAAGGGGAAGGGAGTTAAAGAGGATCAGAAACCGAGTGAGGTGGAGGGTGTCGGAGAGGGAATGTCTTGTCCTCTTCACCCGGCATCGCAGAGATGAGCAGCTGGCCATGAATACATGAGTGGCGGCATCACTCACACATGCCACTGATACATGCAGACACACAGGAGCAGCTGAAAATAGCAAAACAGAGGCCTTCCGCAACATCTGCTAATTATCTGGCAGAAAGCAGGCCTGGGCCCTGGATCAGAGTAGTCCCAGCTGTGGGCCTGGACTGCAGGATGGCACTGATAGAAATGGAGAGTGAGCATGGAGAGAGAAAGCTTGGTGAGAAAAACTGTCAATAACAAAAGAGCTTTACAACAAGCAAACTGGCTCCCTGTGCGGCAAGCGCATAGATCAGTCTGTCATAAACACATAGATTTATTTTATCCATATGTGCTGCAGAGAAATAACTAAGGCCCCTGCCTTCCAACTGCATTGGCAGGAATCACAATATCCTTGACAGTCAGTCAGTTTGCCCACCTTCCCTCTGTCTCCATCCTTCTCTATCTCTCTCTCTTTGGTATCTTCTGCACTCAGAAAAAGAAAGACAAACTCATTTCCATACAAATGGAGTGAAAGCCTGCAGCCAAGGGACCCAGTGGAATTGCAAATATTTCATCTTTGCCTGGGAGCCTCGCAGTATTACACCTTGGCTATTATTCCCTCTGTTTTATTCTTTCTCTTCTTTTACTTCCTTTCTCTTCTTTGCTCTCTTACACGCTCACCTCTGCTATCCGCCCATGCTTACGCTGACCCTGCGCGTATCTATATACCTACTGTCTTCCAAATCACCCATCTAAGGCTACGTCCACACTAATGCATTTTCTCTCCGTTTTGGTCTTCCATCCACACTGAGACGGCGCTTTCCTCAAGGAAAAACGCAGCGTTTTGAAAACGCTCTCGAAAACGCATACATTTCCCGTCCCGTCGCAGTGTGGACACAGGAAAACGCAGACTTTCTAAAACGATGACGCAAAAAAAAAATAAAAAAAAATAAATAAATAAATAAATAAAACGATGACGCATTTTAGTCATGTGATGCAGTCACGTGACCAATTAAATAAAGATAGCGGAGGGCATAATACAGCAGTTGTTTTGTTTGCTCTCAATTTTGACAGCCCTATTAAAGATTAATATCAGTTTGTACATGCTCCAGATAGCTTTTATTCAAATTCTATAATTCTCACTCGCTTTTGCAGCTTTGTACTTTTGTGTTACTCGCAGCAACAACTCCACCTCATTGTTAGTCCATTTAAAAATACTCCTACTTCCGGTATTTGCCAAAAAGCGATTGCTCATATTTAAAGTGCTATAAGTAACTTGTTGGGCTATAATATGTTAAACATATGTAAAATGCATTCCTTATGGATGACATAAAGTCATCTTGAGCCACAAACAACATTCTTGTAACAAGATAGAAGACGCAATCAGTTTTTGGCAGTGACTTTTATATAACCTTTATTTATGCAGTAAAAAAAATATCATTAACATTAAAAATGTCTTTTGTAAGAGTAAGTTGCCCAACAGGACAGCAGAAATGGCAGCAAATATTACAATAGTTCAGTAAAAATATTTTAAGTGGGGATAAAGGACCGGATTGGTTATAATGTAAGTACAAGTTTTAAAGATACTTAAAAAACAGATAATTTTTTTAATTCTTTATGTAACCCCTTTGTAAACCCTGTTCACCGAAGTCTATTTACGAACATGCGTAAAGATATTACACAGAAAAAATACACAGAAACACTGGAAATCAGTTTTTGGCAGACAATCACTTTTTGGCACAGCACCGGAAAGTAAATAAATGGCAGACAGAAACGAGGCAGGCCGAATCTTCTTGGACGTGCAGCACTGCGCAGTACTGGAACGTAAGCGTATTCGGCCGTTTCAATGTGGACGCACAGCTCTGTCAAAACGACTGAAAACGCTAGTGTGGACGCGGAGCGTTTTCAAATCTATCCGGGCTAGTGTGGACGTAGCACATCATTAAACGTATAAAAACTTATAAAAAAAACCAATCCTCCTACAGTGTTTATAGTATTTCATCCATTCGCTATTCCCCAAGTGCATTTAAAAATAACTTTGCTACAAAGCTAGACTCAAGTTAGACTACGAGTCAGGAGTCTTCATTGAGGAAGTTTTTCAGGAACTTTTGGGGTGAACACATTTATGACTTTCAAGTGCTGCAGCACAGCTAGAAACCAACTGCTGCCCCTCTGTTTCACTTTCGTCTTCTTTCTCTTCCTCCAGTATCCCTCCATCCTCGCCTACTTCCTAGCATCTGCCCAGTGCCCACATTCTTGGGCACACATGGCGTCCAGCAGCTGCCAGGTCAGCATAGGTGCTGGTGCACAGATTGCCTGGCGCTGGCCTCCTACTCAGGCGAACTGCCAGTTGTGGACACAGAGACAGCCGGGAGGTACTGCAGAGGGTAGAGGATTTAACAGACTTTATAAAACACAGTGTGTTGGCTGCATTTTTTAAATTACTGATCAAAAGTAAAGAAACGCATGCATGAGATAAATGATCACATGTAGACTATGCATTGATGGTAATTGTAAAAGATGTGGTGGATTTGCAACGTGAAATCATTTCATTTGAACATTTTTGATTTTGTGGAAAATATCAGTGGGGGCAGATAACCTGCTCATTTCAAAAGCATTTAGCACCCATTTTTTCATTGAACACGCTAAACGTGTTAGGGTTTTTTTTCTGCTTACACTACATTTTATTCTCAAGAGGGAGCCCTGTCCATGGGAGTCCTTTACACGGCTGATTTTACTAGCAGGTTTTACAAAGCAAAGGGAAGACAGGCTAGGCCCCAGATGGACAGTGTGTAATGTTGTTAGCTATAGTTAGCCAATTTAGTCACACTGCCAGCAGCTCTCATTACATGATCTAATTCTCCCTCTCCATATATCTCTTTCCCTCCTGTTTCTCAAACACACTCACACACACAGACACACACACTTCCACACCAGAGAGGATGGAGGATGAACCAAGAGGTGAAAGACAGATAGATTGATGTGTGTGTGTGTGTGTATGGGTGGAGCTGGTTGCTGCACTACCACTATGTCTTCAGGAGGTTATGCAGGGCCCCTTGCTCAGGAACTCCTAGTTTTCCAACAAGAGAAAGGCATCAAAATTGAATGACGATATTAATAATTCAGCATCAGATCTCTCCAAAAGAAACAGGTTTTCTGAAACGATAAAATAAAAATCAATGCTGCCTCTCCTATCGCTGTCTTTCTTTCACTCCCCATCTCTTCATGCATGCATGGAGGAGGAAGGAAGAGGGGGTGGAGAGGATCAGCGTATGTGGCTGCGTGCCTCTTTGTTCGTGCCCCATGTGTGGGAGCTTCTGTTGGTGCGCTTCTGTCTGCGTTCTTGCAGGTTGGACATCAGCTTCGTGCCCGGCGGTCTGCGCTGTTACTCAGTGAATTCCCCGGAGGCAAGAGTGCTGCTTCAGCCTCGCCACCTCCAGACTGGGTCAGAGGAGAGGAGACACCACGTGGAAGGAGGTGCAAATCTCAGTGGACTTACAGGAAGAAAAAAAAAAAAAAAAACAAGGCTCGCACACACAATCACATAAGCATAAACCCATCTGAGCAAACACTAAACAAAAGCCCTGGCTGTGATACAAACAGGCTGCTCATGCATTAGAACAAAGCCGTTTCATTGACGTGGTCGTGTGTCCATTGTTAGGTTGATGTGCTGAGCAAACCAGGATACAGCATGAGCTAATTATCACCTCGGTATGAAGCTGTCTGAAGAAGAGCAGGTACACACCCACACTGCATGTGCCTGTGTGGCTGTGTTTTGTGTCAGAATGTCAGACACACCACTGTGTTTTTAGTCTGCACTGCCTTTTTTTATATATATATATATCTCCAGTACACCAACCTGTCTTAGTCTGCTGCCTCTTCCACTTAGCCCACAGAGATCCAAATGTAAAAATAATACTGAAATCTGTCATTTCTCTCCTCATTTTTACGCAGTGGTCGCATGGACGGGTTGTCAGAATTTTCTCCGTAGTCATTTTAAATTGGGGAGTTTGCAGCAAGACTGTGTGGGCTGGGTAGTTTACAAATGTTTTTGGAAATACTAGACTCGCAAGGTTAGTTGGTTGGGACATTTCTGGCACTGACATGATGAGGAGGAGGAAATGTAAATCAGATACACAAACTGGAGGAGGACTGTTTGTCAAGTTGTTTCCTAAATAAAAATACGTTTTATTAAGACAATAAAATGCAACAATAACAGCTATGTTATTCAGACTGTGCCAGAGAGAAGCTTTACCTAGACTGTAGTGCCTTTTGCACTCTTGTCCAGAGTAGTTTATATAAAATAGATACATTAATGTTTACTAAAAAAATAAATAAATCAGCAGGTACGTGTGCTTTTAAAACCAAAAGTATTTAAGTATGTACAAGGTGAGAGGTTGGCAGCCACAATGTCCACAGTTTGACTACTGGTCAGTTGAAATCTTAGTTTTTATTTATTAATTTATTTTAATCTTGTGTGGACTTGTATGCAATTCATCAATGCAAAAATGCATTAACTTTAACCCTTTAAAACCGGTCAGAGCGGCACGCTCCGTTTTGCGCAACTACATTTAAATTCCGGTAGCACTGCAACCACATGAGCTAGCGCAATAATTTGTTTTGCATAGGAGGAGTTGTACTTACATCTTATGCCATCAGCTTGTCCTCGGTCACGGTTTCCTTCCACATATAGCTTTGCAAAAACTGCATAAAAAGCACTTGCAGCAACAAAAACATAATATTCCAGAAACACTTTTGCTGATCCAATCAGCTGTTCATAACTATCGCATGTCCGCCATGACCTGCCCGAAACCGGAAGTGACGCCATTTTCTCGGAAATGTAGTTTGTTTGTTTTTTTTACCATCAGGGCCTCATGAGCCTATACTGGTGTTTTTAAAAGTTATGTTTGACTTTATGACTTTCTGTGTGGTTTCTGGGATGCTTAGGACTCGTATTGCACTGCTGGAAATAGTTTATTTTGATGCATATGCTGGTTTTTTGCAAATTTGCATTATAATATTTATTTTCGTTTTTCCTGCAGTATGTAAAAATTGGTGTATTTCAAAAATAAAACTATGAAGACTCTCAAAATAAATTTCCTGTGGTGGGAAACTTTTTTGTGCAACTTTTTTGTATTTACAGATTTGAGGGATAAGCCTCTTAAATTTCTCTAACTAGAAATATATGTTAAAAAAATAAAAACGATTTTCAATTTTTTTGTAGTTTGTTGCACTTTTTTGCAATTTATGTAATTACTATGCACTTAATGCAGACATATTATTAAAATTTAGGCTGTAATGGTTGTATTGATGTATAGCAACTTGAAATGCTCCCAAAAATGGCACTACAGCATGTAAAAACATAATATAAGCTCTGGCGGACTAGGTTCTATGGTAGGTCTTAAAGGGTTAATAAAAAACTGAAGCTACAGATTCAGGCTATAAGTGTCAGGGTTCCTGGGTCGGTGACCCAGTGCTTTCCGTTTTGTTCACGTTCAGTTTATTTCGTCACTTCCTGTTTGTTCCTGTCACCTCGTCTCGTGCCATTAGCCAGATTATGTTCAGCTGTGTACTCACCGGTCTCTCATTATCATCCTCATCAGTCTGTGTATTTAGGTCTTCTGTTTCCATTCGTTCTTTGTCGTGTCATTGATGATGTTCGTGTGATGTTGTCCTCCCCGTGTTCTCTCAGTCAGTCAGCCATTCAGTGTTCCAGCCAGTCAGTGTCCGTTCACCCTCTGTTCCTCCACTCCTTATAATAAACATCCACCAGTCTTCACCTACCTGTGAGTCCTGCGTTTGGGTTCCTTCTTCCTCGCCTCCACACAACGCCTGACAATAAGGTTAAGTACAGTGCTCAAGGTACATTTAAATGAGAATCCTCCAGCGCCACACACACAGTCTGCAGCTTAAATCTATTTACTGTCATGCTTTTATTGGTTTGGGGTGAAATTCACTGGCGTTGTGCTTTGTTCACATGCTCAACAACAAAGCCTTTTAGATTTGCTGCTCTGATTCATGCCTCTGACTGGCTTCTTCTGGAATGGCAGCTAAAGCTTGTGACTGCTGATGTAAGTAAAGCCATTAGTTCTACCTATTGATGGCCAAAATGTATCTATAGTAAACATATATAGATTTAGTTAAATATATAGTATTGCTGAAATCTAAAATTCTAACACAGTGTGAAAACCTGGTGTTCTAACCCCTTCGTAACACCACAACATTTCTTCAAATGAATGTTGATCCAAGCGATTTGATGCTACATATAATTATGTTGTAGATGAAGGCTGCTTTCTATTCACGTGCTCTATATGCTGTCCCCATATTATGGAACACATCCTGCATGGAGAGATTAGAAGCAGCACTGACTAACTTCCTGTGATTGTTGTGGACAAGCGACGAGGCCTTGTGTGTTTGTGTGTGGGTGGCACATCTGGCACTGGAAGCTAATAATCTGTGTGTGCGTGTGTGGATGTGTGACTCTGCTTTGTCTGTGTGCTTTAGGGATTCATATCTACTTTTGTGCATCTAAGTGATCATTTGTATTTGTGTCTGTGTATTAGTGCTCTCTGATGTATGTGTGAATGTTCCTACGCATGCACGACCCTGCAAGTTTGCCCATGCTTATGTGCGTACATCCATTCCAAGCGTGTATTTGGTGTGTTGTGAGAGATGGAGGAGGTTCTGCTCCTCTGACACAGCCACTGTGTCATGCAGACATATCCAGAGTAGAAGAAATCATTACACTATGTTCTCTGTAATAAATTAGTGGGTTGAGGTAACCCAAGGCAAGGTAATACAAGGTTAATAATGCACTGTTATTCCCCACTGGCAGAAATAAACAATCTCCTCTGTTTATTTGCCTTCGCTACACTCCCACGAGAAGCCAGAAACAGCAGGACAGAGGCGTGGAAAGAGGGAAACAGAGGGAAAAAAGATAGCGGGATGAGAGTCAGAAAGATAGATGACAAATAGATGATGCTCCGTTCCCGCTCTGACACCCACCTACCCCTCCTGCCGTGTCCTTCGTTTCACTGCAGAGAAAAATTAAAACAGGTCGACCCACGTTTTTTTTTCTCCTCTTTTTCCCTAGTCCCTTTTTTCTTCCTCCACACTGGGTCATCTCTCTCTGTTTATCTGTCTTCCTTTCTCTGTCTTCCTCCCACTCTTCTGGTCATTGCATGGGCCAGGATGGGAGTCACGACAGGCTCTGGGATGACCCCCCCCCTCCCCCCAATATCTGTCATTTATCACATCCCACAATTGACAGCTGCCTCTACCCACTCACACTTTCACCTCTGCATTTGTCATGCAAGACAATGTGTCACATGTAGCATGATATACTATATCCACCAAAACATACCAGTTTTCCATTAACAGTATTTCACTCTATAAAACAGAAGCTTTGGCCAGTTTCTCAGTGATACTATACAGTGCGTGGTTAACTGTTCACTTGGAATGTAAAACACAATACAGTTGTGCTATTGAGTGTAGCGAGCATATTATGTCAAATTTAAAATATGCTTAAATTTGAAAACAATGTATTTATGTCTCCCTGGATCTTTTGTATGATGCACCTCTCCTAAGTGTGCTTGGAGACACACAAAGCCTCACCATTATTCAACATATGGCCATTAAATAGCAACCTTTCTATAAGAGCGCCAAGCCTCAGGAAGAAAAAAAAGAGGACTCGTCATCCCTGTCGTGCTGTGAAAATGAACAGTATTTCATGATTTCTGTGAGAACACTGTGAGCCTTCATGATCATGCAGCAACACAACAAGAGACAGAGCAGAGCAAGGGGAGAGATAACAAACTTGTCACGTTTTGTTGCAAGAGATGGCGTTTTCTCTTCGTGACAGTTCTCCCGATGGTGACATTCAGGCCCCCACAGTCATCATTCGATGATCTCATGGGTGACACTCACACATAAACCCAAACACACACTCACCTGCCCAGCAATAACCTCAATGTACTTCCTGAATAGACGATTCGCATAATTATGCTTAGTTTAAGCAGAAACCTGGTATGCTTTAGGAGCCCACACATTTTTTTTTGCAAACAAACGCATGTATCCATGCAAAGGTTACAGTGCAACCGTGAGCTCAGCCGATCACTGCACATGCAGCCCCGGTTAATGCAGGAGTAGGAGGCAGAGACCACAGATACAAGAGTGGAGTGAGCACGAGTGTGAGAGTCAGATAGGAAGTGAAGTAGCTAAAAACAGAGCTCACATGCGAGGCGAGCCTGTCAGAAGTGCTGAAACCTACCACAGGGACTCACTAACTGGGTCACCAGGGCCTTTGGGTCTGGGTGAGCTGTGCACTTTTCAAAGATAGTCCAACTTCTCTACATTAAAGAAGAGCAGAGGAGTTTTTGATCTATCTTGTCCACCTTAATCTCCACCAAGGGAATGCTCATTATGCCCTCTATAACACCATGATCATTTTTTAGCCTTTTCATTTCCCAAGGTAAACACTTATTTTCTCTGTAGGTCTTTTGCAGTGCATGTGCATCACTAAAATGAGGTCGACATTTCCCTAATGATTCCATTTAAAAGCGCATAAAATTCACTAGAAAGCATTAGATGAGGTGTGTTTTACTTGAAGAAACCTGCATTTGTGCACTAATCAGTGTTGGGGTCTCCAAAAGTTGATTCTGTTCATCTGGATGTAGCATTTTCTTGGGGTCATTACTCACAAAATGTAACTATTAAGAAAAGTAAAGCAGTTAGTTGATCACTGGAAAAAGTAAATTGTTATATTGATCATTGCAGTGCATGTGCATCACTAAAATGGATTATATTACTTTCTTGTTACTCTGTAAATTGACCTGAAATGTATTGTCATATAATTACTAGTTGCCAGCCCGTATCTCTATTCCACGAGCGCTGTAGACCACTCCAACATTTCTCCAAAAGTTGATTCTGTTCATCTGGACGTAGCGTTTTCAGTGGGAGAAACGTTTCGTCACTCATTCAAGTGACTTCTTCAGTCTCAGCTGACTGCAGGTTTCCCCAATCTCATAAACAGTACATTTGCATAATGACTGAAACCAGCCCAGTGAAGGAACAAAGGGCTGGGAGGTCAGTTCTTTCATCATAATTATGCAAATTCTCATGACCATTGATCAACAACCACTGATCAAGGCCCACTGATCAATGGCCATGAGTACCATTCACAGAGAGTTGGGGAATGGCTGCAATCACAGCATTGTAAGATGGTGAAAGATGTACCCTTAGGCCCCCTCCTCGATTCAGAGATAGTCTTTCCCTTTTCACGTAAATGGCCTCCTTGACTCTGTCCTCAAACCAGCGTTCCTCCCTGTCCAGGATGTTACATCCTCATCAGGATGTACACATCCTGTGACTGAAGAAGTCACTTGGATGAGTGACGAAACGTTTCTCCCGCTGAAAACGTTACGTCCAGATGAACAGAATCAACTTTTGGAGATTTACTTACCTGGATGATTGAGCATGCATCAAGACACAACATTTCTTCAGTCTTGCACAAGTATTGAATAAGCTGATTTTAGTACCAATTCGCAGAGAGAAAAAGGCATGTTTATTATTATTTTTTCTTTATAAATGAAAAACCTTTGGACTGCAGCTAACTGTAATGTAATTGCTGAATTTTATATAGTAATGCATTACATTACTACTAATTGAAAAATGCAGTTATTGGGATTATTGTAACCTGTAACTTTGGAACGCGTCACACCCAACACTGGTACTAATCCAGCATGTGCATTTATGTATGTGCAACATAATAGCACATTTGTTTTCAGCAGATTTTGTTTTACTTTAATCAAGCAGAAAATCTTCCACTGAAAAATGTGCCAATGACAGATAAATCAGTTCCCAGCATGGAGCAACAAACTGATAATGGAAGATTATTGACTTAATTAAATGAACCCTGGGAAGCCTTAGTGCATTCCCTTAAATCTCCAATTTTCATTGTGAGAAAATTATAGCAAACAGTATTTTGTTTAAAAAACATGCATAGCAGAGATTCATAGTAAAAACTGATATATGAAATGTGTACTGTAGTGTCCAGATCAGCTGGGAAATTGGTTGGTTTAATCCAATCAAATTATGGTGTTACTTTCATAAGGACGAATCATTACTGTAGCCTTCATGCAGTCCTTTTCATGGCAGAGTACCTGTGAAAAACAGGGTGCTTTCACAAATTTGAATCTGTTAGCCTAACAGAGGTTGACTAACTTATTTCAAACTAATATCACCAAATAAAAGAATTCAATTCAATTCAATTCAATTCAATTTTATTTATATAGCGCCAAATCACAACAAAAGTCGCCTCAAGGCGCTTCATAGATACAGAGAAAAACCCAACAATCATATGACCCCCTATGAGCAAGCACTTTGGCGACAGTGGGAAGGAAAAACTCCCTTTTAACAGGAAGAAACCTCCGGCAGAACCAGGCTCAGGGAGGGGCGGGGCCATCTGCTGCGACCGGTTGGGGCGAGAGAAGGAAGACAGGATAAAAGACCAAAAAGAAGAAGTCTTTAGTGTTGCTTCATTGCAGGAATAAATGGTCCAATTGCAAGCATGACTTATTTTTGCTAGGGCGTTGCATCAAATTTGACACTAGAGGCAAATGATCAGAATGATCATATTTACATGTTTTGTCTCATAATTTTTTGCCATATTAATAGGGACATTCAGCAATGATTTATATGCCTTAAGCTTCAATCAACAGTATGTTCAGATCAAGCTGAAAATTCAGAAATTGTATCATGATAGGAAATATTCATTATTGTTCATGACATGAAGTTCTATCAAACGTGTGTAGCTCCATGGGAAGCCATTTACTGTGGCAGTTGTTAACAGTGTGAGGTTTGGCACATAATGGCCTTGGATTTTATACTTTCAATAAGCTGCGAACGAAGTTCATATTTTTGGCACAACTTCACCTACCTCCAAGGTGCATGTAGGAGAGAAATATGTCTGAAGAGGTTGAAAGTTGAGGAGAACTTTATTGGTTGATTATCACAATTCAGCTTCTACCTTCATAAATAAACTAGTAATAAAACAAGATATGTCTCTGACTTTTCCCCCAAAAAATTCACATGACTAACTCTTGGGGAGGTTTAATTGCTTTCATACCTATAAAAAAGAATCTGTCTGATTTTCCTTTCCATTGAATTGCATGGAAACATTGTTTCTCATCACAGAAGTCCTTTTCTCGTTTTCCTCATTGATATCATAAGATAAGATAAGATAAGATAGAACTTTATTAATCCCTCGGGTAGGTTCCTCTGGGAAATTTGTTTTCCAAAAAGCACAGCACCGACAGAAGTTACAGAGTCAAGAATATTATATATATATATATATATATATATATATACACACACACACACACATATATAAATACAAAGACATATATAGATAAAATATACAAAGGGGATAAATAGAATAAATAGGGATAAAAATTAAAATAAAAATACAAGTGAATTGCACATTTCAAGTATGATTGTTAACAAAAAGTATTGCACAAAGGTATTACACAGTGAAGAGAAGAGGCACTACAGCTTAGTTGTTCCCCCCTCCTTTGTCCTCCTGTTTCCCCTCCCTCTCCCCTCCAGAGAGGAGTTAAACAGTCTGATGGCGTGTGGGACAAAGGAGTTTTTAAGTCTGTTGGTTCTTGTCTTTGGGAGAAGCAACCTGTCACTGAACAGACTCTTCTGGTTGTTTATGGCCGTGTGCAGAGGATGCCCAGCATTGTCCATAATATCCAGCAGCTTCTTTAGTGTCCTTTTCTCTGCCACTGACACCAGAGTGTCCAGCTTCATGCCAACCACAGAGCCAGCCTTCCTGATCAGTTTTTCCAGCCTGGATGAGTCCTTCTTTGCTGTGCTGCTCCCCCAGCACACCACAGCATAGAACAGTACTCCAGCAACCACTGACTGGTAAAACATCCTCAGGAGCTTCCTGCAGATGTTAAAAGACCTCAGCCTCCTGAGGAAGTACAGTCGGCTTTGGGCTTTTTTGTACAGGTGCTCTGTGTTGCATGACCAGTCCAGTTTATTGTCCACCCACAGCCCGAGGTACTTGTACTTGTTGACCACCTCCACCTCCTCCCCCTCTATCTGAACCGGCAGTGGACCTGCTCTGGACCTCCCAAAGTCCACAACCAGTTCCTTAGTCTTTGAGGTGTTGAGTTGCAGGTGGTTTGTGTGACTCCATGTGACAAAGTTCATCTGTAAAGACACGGGATTTGTCATGTACACATAGGACAGTTTATGGCACTTTTTCATGCCCTTTGATTCACTTTGCATGATGAAAAGAAGTTCAGATCTTTTTTTAGACATCTGTAACAGATGTACAAGAGAATGGAAATGGAAGTCATATGCAGGTCATCTGGACATTAGTCAAAACCTAGCATCTCCCTAATACAAAGTGAATGTAAAGTTTCATTGTACTAATGCTGTACCAGCACTGGTAATAGTCTAGTCAGTTCACAGCTAGTAAGTGGTGGTTTTTTTTTATTTGGTGTGGCAGTGTTATAATTAATTTAGTGATAGGACTGAGGTTTATGTGGGCAGTATGTTGCTATATGGTTAGCACTGTTACTTCACAGCAAAAGGGTCCTGGGTTTGAATCCACCTTTCTGTCTCTGTGGGTTCTCTCAAGGCACTCTGGCTTCCTCCCACATTCTAAAGACACACAGTTAGTTGATGATTAGTGATTCTAAATGACAAATCTAAAACTCTAAAATCCAGTGTGACTGTGAGTGCGAATGGTTTGTCTGTCTGTGACTGGTGGCTGTTCGCTAGCAGTCGCTAGCAGGTTGTCTGTTTTGACTTAGACCAAAACAATTGCACCAATTGGAGGAAGTGATCTTGGTGCAGTTCCACATGAACTACAGAGCAGTTATTTACAGTCTGGACGTGATCCCAACCAACTACCAAGTGTACGTTGTAAGTCTGACCTAAAAACTTCCCACAGTTACATATGCTTTACATTGTGGGATGCAACAGGTTACTATAGATGTGCTAAAGGTCTTTAAAGGCTAGCAATTAATCATGAAATGAATGTAAATACTCCATGTTTTTCAGTAGTCTACAAACAAAACCTTCTTCCTGTATTTTCTTTTGTTGCTTCCACCTCAGACACATTTGGCCCATAAGCATTTTGTAGTGACACATTTTGGTTTGCTTGGAGTTCACTTGGAATTTCCTCTATAACCAAATCAAATCACTGTGAAAAAAAATACAAATTTAAAATGTCATTAGCAGATTCAGAGAAGAGTAAATTAAATATAGGTGTGAAAACACGCTAATATGCAAACACTGACAAACTGTTGGCCAAGTGGTGGTGAAACTGAAAAGTGCAATGTAAATTGGAAACAGAGACCATATGCCTTCAAAGCAAAGAGTTCCTTTTGAAATGCATTGATTGATGCAACAATGCACATCCTTTACTGTGATGGCATTGCTCTCTGTTTCTGGTCTCCATCACACTTTTTCAAGTTTTATTGAAGTGCTTTTTAGACAAGTTAGTGTCTTTGGAGCAAACAACAGGTGACCATGCCAATCTGCTAGCAACCAAAGCCATCTGAAGATCATATTTGGTGCACCACATTCTTTGGAGCAGATTTCACCGAGCAAAAGTCAGCAAAATCCAGCAACTAACTGGCTGGGTAATATACATTTTGTCCTAGTAACTGTAGGTTGCCAGTGGCTTACCAGCCAGTTTGTGGGCCCCTACTTGATCATTTTAGTTTCATTTTTTCATTTCTATGTGAGCATTTGCTTATTGTTGTCACACTTTA
Organism: Neolamprologus brichardi; assembly: GCF_056152115.1. NCBI lineage: Eukaryota > Metazoa > Chordata > Actinopteri > Cichliformes > Cichlidae > Neolamprologus > Neolamprologus brichardi. Next base: position 5,423,347 of record NC_142125.1, read on the forward strand.
AAGCATTTAGAAGTTCTTGGCTCAAAGACGTTAATCAAGCCAACGCCCAGAGCCCACACAGAGCAGAAGGGGCAGGCAGCCCACATGTGCACACTCATTCACAGCAGAAGCTTTGCTATTATAGGCACACCTACAATCTCACATGGCCCTAAGTACTTACCTGCAGCTGTTGATTGTACTTCCTGTGTTCTTTTTTTTTCCAACAAAACTTCAGACACCCACAGCCTCTTTGCTGCCTACATTGTTGACAGTATCTTTTCTCTTCTTTAAGATACCCCGTGCGGCTGTTTTTCCGATGACTGTGTCTGAGTCAACCATTTACGTTGGCATTCGTCTTGGTTTTATTATCTGAACACAGTGTGCCCAATCTCAAGCCTCTTCACATTCGCATGGTCTGTGGTCAGTTTCATATGGGCAGTTTGGCAAAGACGTGAATGAGATCCAAGCTTTTCTGTATGATTAATGCAGGATGACTCATTCATCCCGGCTTTCCGTCATAAAGACACATACGTGCACAGGCACACACAAACACTTACACATGAGTGTACGGGCATACGACACGCACATCATTAAATACATAAAACGAATATATGTATGTATTCATCACACCCACGAAAATTTCAGTGCTCATAGATTTCTTGCCAGATGTCAAATGCTTTTTTTATGCAGTTAATATGTAGGCTGTGGTTGATGCTCTCATTGGTCTTGACAACTCTCCGACTCTGCAGCTGACACTCAGTCCCTTCAGAGGCTAGCACCGGGCGCTGAAGCTTCGTCACAAGAGTGTCTCCTTTTGCACAGCCAACCCATATTTTACGGTTTTCTGTCATTCTGGGTGGTTCGGAGCCAGTACAGTAATTCCATATGTGTCAGCAAAGAAGGAATTCAATGTGGGTGATTGTAAAACATAATTGCTTAAACAAAAAACCTCAACTTTTCCTGAATGTGAACAGAGTGTTACTGGATGATCTGACATCCGACATGCCCCTCCTTCTCCCTCCATCATGTCACTTCGATTCAGGATGAAGACCCATCTGTTTGGACCATTTAAAATTTTGTACAGTAGCCAACTATAGCGTATGATGCACTGAGAAGTCATATTAGTATTTATGATCCTACAAATTTTCTTTTGTAAGTAGTTTTTGTGCCAAACCTGTAGCTCTGCAGGTAAATTACGGCAGTTTAAGTAAACCTTCCTGTTTTGTACGTGTTCCAGCCTTTGTTTTTTTTTGTTCTGCCTTCAGTCCCCTGCACTTCGTCACTCACAGCTCCTCTGGTTACGACCTGGCCCCTCTTGGGTGCCTCTGGGGCCCCTGGCTAAATGAGTTTCAGCAGCCCCAGGAGCTGGAGTAGCTGGCCCTTAAGCTCTCTTTGGATTATAGAACTCTAACCTGTCTCTCTATCAAGGCCTCGCAAGGCCTTTGAAGTTTCTTTTGGCTTTTCCTTCGTCACGCTATCCCATGAATGAATGAATGCTCTGCCTTCACCTCTGCCCTTCTACCAACTTCTCTCACTCTGCTATCTCACCACTCCACGTCCTCCCCCTTTCCATCTCTTAACCTCCACAGTGAGATACCCCCTGCTTCTCCATCCCACTCCTGGGTTTCCTCATCCCACTTCTATCCCTTTCTCTCTCCTCTCTTTGTGTCTTCAACTCTAAAGACCCAGTTTTCCTTCAGTCTTTATGTTTTTCTCCTCTGGTCCTTTTTCTTCATCACTTTTTTATTTCCCCAACCACTCAAGAGCATCTATTTCTCCCACACATTTCTCAACTTCTCACATCAACTTTTATTTCCTTCTCATCTTCTACTTTTACACCAAAACGTCCACTTTAACCACTCTCTCACTCTCTATTCGGTTTACCTCCCCCTTCATTCCTTTCCGTACCCCTCCCTCACACATTCCTTTACGCTGACTGGCCGTGTTTACATTGACATCCCCTATTCTGTGTGTGGACCACAGTACCGCAAACCCATCGGCACAGAAGCACACAGATGCGCACAAACCCCAGTTCATTAACCCTCTTGCCTCAGTTTCCAGACGAAATAAGCGAAAGTACGAGTAAATACCACAGTGGAGAAAAAAAATACAAAGCAACGCCTTGTTTTATATCTGAAAATTCTATTATCCCATCACTCTTTTCACACTAATTACACTTGTACATTGTAGTGTGCTCTCTAAAGGTGGACATTTTTCATTAACATGAATGGGACAGTGGCGTAGCTTGAAGTTCAAATGGAACTCAAACACATTAGAGTGCATTTCGCCAGCAGAGGTTACAGAGTAAAGTCAACAGCTGCCAAACTCTAATAGTGCCTTTAATCATATACCACCTGATCCTGCAGCGTGAAAGCAGGGTAGGCACAGCCCAGATTCATTGATAAATAAATGCAGCCAAGTGCATCTTTTTATAGCTCCAGCAGCCAGAGGACAATATGCAACCACATGCGCTGTGTTTGTTTCATTAAACGGAGTAAGCGGTAGAACAAGGTTGCATGGGTGGGGTAGAACAAGACAACGACAACAACAGTTTATCTATCATAAGGTCATCTTTTTCCGACCCGTAGACGTCACCAAATGACAGTCGGCTCATTCAAATGTCACTGCCTGCTTCTTGGGTTGTGTAATGCTCCGCACACATGACCATTTCTGTGCATTATATTAAGACAGTACACAGTGTTCTTGTTTATTTGCCAAGCCCCACTCAGTCCATTCCAGGTATTGTGTTGTGCAAGATGCTCCCAACCACCACTGCCTCTCCTAAACCCTTCCATATTAGGATGTTAATTCTCCTTCATGACATACTGTACAGTATGTGTGTCACTATTTCGTGTCCTGTGGTATTCTTGTATTCACCTGTCAGTCTGGCTTAATGCATCTTATTATCCACTGAAATAATGGTCTTTTGTGGACAAGCCTAAGATGATAAATGGGTTAACACTGTAACAGTTGGCTTTATCACTAATCTGGTATTATTTATAAAGCTAATATAGCCAACGTTCGTGATTTAGCGCAGCTTGACTAAACCCAGTGTTTATGGGTGAAACACATGCATGACCAATCCGGCGCTCCTCCTCAGTCTGCCCTGTTTTTTCTTATTTTGCTTCTTGCTACACTGATTGATCTTGTGTTATATCAGTCTATGTGTGCGTGTGTGTGTGTGTGTGTGAGAGAGAGAGAGATTATGCTGACATATCTACCTTGCTAGGTCACTGTTAATTACCATAAAGATAACAAGGTGTTGCCGGTGGTTAAAAACATTGGCAGAGTGAATCATTTTAACCTTACTGGAAAACACGCCTTTGCTTCCAGTAAAGGTCCCTAAGTGCAAACCCGCCTCTTCCCTAGGCTTCCCTGAAAACTGACATATATGCCAATGACTCTGAGACTGCCCAACAAGGAGTTAACACCTCCGATTCAGAGATATAGCAAAGAGAGGAGTGGGAGGAGAAGGATGGTGTGAAGGAGAAAAGGAGTGGCTGGCAGCAAGCTCAAAGGTGGTGAGCTCAGGGCTGTGGAATCAGGAACTGCTGTTTGCTCTTTACTCTGCTACGCCCCTGCACTGCCGCCACCGCAACACCCACACCTCCACCCATGCTCTTTACTCGTGCAACCTCTGCTCCACTCCGATCCAGCTGGAATGCTGACTTTCAACCCCCATCCACCCCCTCTATATTTCTCAGCCCTGCTTCTATTGCACAACGGAGAGAAAGAAAGAGGAAGCAGCAGCGTACCCTGTTATAGGCTGCCTGCCATAAGTTTTGTTTGACCAGCAGTCTGTCTGTGAATGCGAAATCAGAGAAAGTTACCTTCTGTGCCGTCTTTTTCTTGAGTGGAAGTGCCACTGTCTGACTAAAAATATCTCTCTGAGCAGCAGAAGGAAAGTCTGATTCCATACGAGGCTCTGTTAAAACCCACAGATTCAGCAGTGCAGACCTCCGTCTGATTCCAGTGAGGATCGTTCCTGCCTCTAGTGCTGAAGTTTGTACTGATTGAGACAAGGAAAAATATTCACATACAGTCTCAACTGGGGCAGATTCCAGTAAAAGCAATTTGTGTAAATCTGTGTCCAGGGAAAATGGCTTCGGAGTGGGCGTTCTGATCTAAAAAACATTACTTTTCAGCTTTGAATGAACGTTATGGCTCTTACTTTGGCACACAGCCAGTCTGTTGTAATATCTCTGAGTCATACTGGCGGTATCCTCTGTGAGGTTCAGAAAAGAATGACAAGTCCTTTTTCGTTCAGCCGTTCTTCCTAACGCATCAGCCTTTTAAAAAAGCCGGGCCAAGTTAACCTTCCCTCAGAGTTCAGACACTTCAGGCATGGCTGGCATGAAGTACTCATCAACGTATTTGTCACTCTCTTTCTTTGGTGGTAATGGACCATAGATGCTGTCTGTCTCCTCTTCAATTTTATGAGTCACCCACTGTACTGTATGAATAAAAGCCTTGTGTTCATGTGAGAAACAAAAATTACTACAAAAGAAAGAAATAAAGATTGTGAAAGCTGAGACATCTGTCATACGTTTAGAATGAGCAGGGAAGGGATGATTTCTGCTTACCTGTGCGCCGTCAGCCCAGGAGGGGCAACAAGGACATTTGTCATGAAGCCGGGGAGTAAATAGTGAGGAAACAAGCCACCATCTGTCTGGGCCCATTGATTTTCACATGAAAAGCAAATACATCCATTCTGTTTGCGCTGCCGTGCAGCTCTGTCTGCCTGTTGGGCAGACGCAGAGTTTAAGTTTACCTTCCGACATCATGTTCCTTTGATAATCCTTATATATGACTGAATCTCAAGCATGATGTCTCCCTTTTGTGGGGTGTCACTGGCTTAGAAGAGGAGCAAACATGAAGTGCTCTGATCTCTAGTGAGTCACTGTAAGACACAGAAAAGTGGAAGGTTGGCGAGGTAAGCAGATAGCACGTCTGTTCTTTAAACAACAAACAATACAGAAAGGTAGTGATGTGTACATGAGCGAATGGAACGAGGGCACTGACAAAAAAAGGTCAAGGATCCAGCCTCTTACGTTCTCATCTTTGAAATTGCAACATTTTCCTTCTCAATCCTCCAGCCTACACCTCAAAGTGAGGTAGATGTGAGTGGACACAATATGTCACAAAGGTGTGTTTGAAGGTAGGCACAAGAAGAAAAGGCAGGAAGAGCAAGATGCAGAGACTGATCCTGAGGGAGAGAGAAAGCTTTAATGTCTTGTGTCACCACCACCTGCCTCCTCTTATGAAATCTCTTCATGTTCCACCCACTGAGTTTCCAATCCTCCATTCTGCCCTTGAACAGACACTAATTCAACCACCGAATCGAATCCCTAATGCAAAGACCTGGTCATTTCTTTTCACTGTCACCATGTAAATGTTTATCATTAAATGGGTGGTATTCATAGAATTATCACTGAGGGTGTAATGACTTTTTTATGAGGTCTGACTAAGGTTTGTGGGTAGATAACCTAACAAAAAGTGCCTAGGTGCTCTCTGTGTGTATTATCCTCCCTATTTGGCTTTGATCGTTTTGGCATTTTGCTCCAGACACTTTAGATATACAGCTGATGCAACCAAAATGTCATCCCTCTTTTTGTACAACCGCTGGAGAGAGGGCCTTTTCATTTAGGGGGGAGAATTTGAAACAGCTCTAACCTTTCATCAACAATGCTGCCACTTTACGCGGTGGAATTCCTAATTCAATGAGAAGCGTACCAAGGCACCTGCTTTCATCAGAGCTTAGGTCCTCTGAGAAAGTCTGCAGAAAGAGAGAATAGTGATGGAGAGAGGCATTATCAACTTGTTGACAACACTGGGGTGTCAAAAACAAAATGAAACAAGCACCTAAGGGCATGTGGCACAAACAAGCTTTTGCGGATGGAACAATAGCAAAAGCTATACACACAGCTACACACATACAGATGCACAGATACTGAAGTATGCATGTGCATTGCATTGTGGGGATCAAACTCTATCTGTATGTGTGCACTTTAGCGCTTATGCTTGCAGATTTTGTGTGTGCAAATCCATATGTATTTGTCATTGTAATCTTCTTATGATCGTATGCACGTCGAAGCGTACCTGACCAGAAGAAGATAAAGCGAACATACATTTTCAGCCATGCATTCCCTCAAATAGCCTCGACTCCTACATGGATACGCGCAATGTGTCATCGCTCGCTTTGTAGTTGCATTCCTGTCCCTGTTCTCTAACTGTCTGGTGAAAGGTCTTTGAGTATTATCATAGGGGCCATTTCTTAGTACTGTATCTCAAACTTTGCTTTGCTCGGTCTTTTGTTGCCATTTCAATTTTTTCTTCTCCTTGTCCTTCTGCTTCCTCTATATCCCCCATTTCTGCCTCCTGCACCCCCACCCCGCCTCTCTTCCTCTCTCCACATTCCTTGGTGAGTGGGTGGAAAGTTCAATGGGGATGTGGGATCCCAGAAGGGCAGGGGGTTTGCCTCTTACTAGCGCACAGGACGAGTGCAAATCAGGGGCTTCTTATCCACTGGTTCAATCTCCCGCCCTGCAGCACCACAACTCAACAGCATCTGTCTGCCTCTGCATATTATCAGCAGTGGAGGTAAACACATAGTGGTGTGGCGCATATTGACAGGCCTAAAAATGCCCCAGATTCATATTAAAGAAACTGTGGTTATTATCTCTCAGTTACAAAGGTACAATGTTCAGAAACTAGCGGTGCTTGTAGTACATCGTCACCTGAGTGTCTTTTACATATAGCTATAATTCTGAAACTTCTGCCGTTCACCTTTACCTCTTTTTGCTGCTGTTCTCCACTTCAAGACAAAAAACTGCCAACAGTTAATGAGAGAAGGACCTCTACTGGATATGTCTTAATACTGCAACTGTTACAACTGTTATCTCTAAAATCGAAGTAGTGTCATCTTTGACTCCACTTTCTCTAACAAGAACAGGATTTTGTTGGATATTTCATTAAAAGACAGTAATTATAGTAATTACTGTAATTATAAGTAATTATATTAAGCTGACAAACTAATTAAAAATATTTGCTATCTTTGTTATCTTTGTTACTTTTGTTACTGCAATGCTTGACTGCCTCACTTAGAACACACTTGGCAAGTCCAAAGTGAAAGGGTAGGGCATTGCTGGTAAGTCACTTCCAGTAAATTGCATCACTTTGCTATAGCGACAAACCCATCACAGCATTTTTTGATAGCGTTCCTCACCCATTTGTCACCGTGTTTACCTTTTGTTCACTCTTATCTCTGTTGCAGCGCAAGCAAACAAACTGGTTTTAGAAGCAGCTCTGGTCCGTGGGCTGTGAACGTAGGAGAGACACAGGAAGTGGTGGGCGACCAGCAAACTGTATTTCCCCTTCCTGTCTATGTCCTCCCTCCCTGCTTGCCTGCCTGCCCTTTGGCTATTAATGTAACTCTAAGCTACCCACCACACACCCACATGGCTACTGGGAGATATTGTGCTCTAGAAATCACAATCGCACACGGACACACACATGCATGCACAAAAACAAACACGCATACAGTCCCAGCAGCAGATGCCAAGTGATATCAGAGTAAATAATTAGAAGCTAAACAAGCAGGCAATAGATCAGGTTGCAAAGTGTAGAGAACAGAATGTGCCCTCTCGGCTGGCTCTCGTATCAGTCTATTAGTTCATGTCTGCTCTTCTTACCTTGCTGGTGCATACACAACAGACAGCAGGATGCAATTAAATAGGTGTCCGTCACTCAATCACTATGCCTATCACAGCCATGAAGGAGGTAATGTACAGTTTGCATGCACAGTAGGAAAATACCAGCTGCGTGATAACAAGGCTCTCTATTCTTTAAGTAGCTACACTTGCCCCTGCACACAAACACACACACACACACACATTTCTAACACAAACTTACAGTTACACACACTACGTGGTATCATTACCATTCAATACTGCAGTGAAAGAAATGATTGGTCATTTTCTGTTTGCTATTTTTTCCTCCCTCCTTCAAGTAGGTCTGTTATTTTTGAAAGTGGGCTCAAAAGTGGGCTGAAAAATTTGGCACTTCAGCGGTGCACTTTCAGTTTCCACATCTCTTTCTCTCTTTGTTCAATTTACCACTCGTACATGTGGCACAGCCTACACAAACAAGCGCACAAAGACTACACACATGGGCCCATGATCCATGTTCCCGTCGCAGTCCTTATCTCCTCCCCCTGGTCATCCAGCTCATGTGTGAGAACACAGAGAACACACGCTGCCATGAATCACCGTGAATCATGGAGCCCAAATAGCACCCAAAGAGAAGTGTTGCATTTATTTAGGACGTGGGCTATTTATAATGGCCTGGGCGTACAAATTCTCATTATAGGCCACCGAGGACGCTGACAATGGACAGGCAGATGAGGGGGTTAGTGAGGTAGTGGCTCTTTTTAAATGTCACCTGCAATGTAGCTTCGTATCTACGTGCTGTTGTGTTGCAGTCCATCTGAATGCAATATTTGAAGCAGGATGAGGAGGTTCATAAGACACAATGATAATGCACATAAAATATTAATTTTGGTTTTAATTTGCTGAGTCCTAATGGTAAAAGGCTCTAGTGTTTCACCTGCTTAAAGTCAAATTGAATTACTCGTATCATGTTTAAACACTTACTATAGATCATCCAGAGTAATTTATTGTTTATAATTGGTGATTAAATTGGAACAAAAAAAAAAATTAACAAAACTTCCTACACCATAAACATGACAACAAAGTCGAACTCCCATGCAGACCTCTGCCTAATAAGCTTGTTTAAGTCTAATTAGCCTAACAAGTAGCTGGAAAATAAACAAACATAATTATCATATCAAATGCATTAGCTGTTGGGGGGGATGATAGACTAATTTGACAAACACTTTGTTCTTCTGTTTTCTTTTGGCTTATTTTCTCTCCCAACATGCCAATCATGCTCAATGCATCACATCAGGACTGAGATGGGAAGTACAGGCTCATCAATTCTTGGCAAGCTAACACCGAAATTACACTGTGTCTGATCTTGAAAGCAACAATGAATCGAGCACAACCCCCCCCAAAATAGCCAAAGAAAAAAGAAAATGCATTTCAGGTGAAAGAGCTTAGAGAAGCAATCAGCACCTCAGCAATTACATCCAGTGAATTGATTAGATATTGATTGAGGAGAGCTAGACACCTGACCAGAATCTACAAATCCAACACACCCACATTACCAATCAACAGAGGCTGATAGCACCGCAACAACAATAACAACAACATAATAAACATAACACCGTCATAGCTATTCTGTCTTTCTTCTGTTCCAGTAAAGAAAAGGAGAGGAGAAAAAAAGGAGGGGCCATTTCATTATCAGCCAACATGTAGGCTCATGCTGCATGGCTTTACCCAACTAGGCGTTGTCATGGTAGCAACTTGTCACCTCATCTGTGTCTCACCTTGAATGAAAGGAGGCCTGCGGGACATGTGCCTTCCACTGGGAGGATGTAGGGGGGCGTAGTGGAAGTGCGTCAGTTCTAGGAGCAGCTGGGGACACACCCACGGCAACCTGTGTTAGTGTTTGTCTGCATGTGAGCGTAAATGTGCATTTCTGTGATTTCGTAGAAGACAGCAAAGGAAGTTGGTTTTCTAAGGACCACGTTGCCACCACAGGGACAAAATCAACATCAGTAACAACAGCGGCGGCAGCAGCGGACCAGCTGCTGCTCCATCTGAAGACTGCCCTGTACTTGGTGGCTCGCAGAGGAGGGCTACTCCTGTTCTTATTATGGATGGAGCCTTGTATCGAAACTATACAGAGTTCATTCATAAATTAGCACTCCACCCTCTTGTACAAATATGATCACCGCAAGTAACCAGGTGACTAGATTAACTTAAAACAAGTTAATCTCTAGGTATTAATACTTTTAACATTATTTGCATCTTTTTATTGGTTTTACTTCCCCACTCGTCATATGCTCTAATTAGATTCCTACATCTATGCTAAACAAGCAGGTATACACAGAGTTCATTTACAGAGAACAAAACTATGCGCTGTCTTTATGACCCGACTTGTACATCAGTGGTTTGCACTGTCAACAATTTGTAGTATTTTCTAGTGTTTGTCTGTATTCTCACTCTGCCTGTCTAAGAGTCGGAAGTCCTTTTTTTCTGCGTTGCCTCTTGAAATTGTTCCTCTCTTGAGTGTTCTAGAATGAGATTGCTGTGTATGCGTGTGTGCACGTGTGCACGCGCAAGTGTGTCTCCAAGTTTGAGTGTGCTGAGGGGGTGATGAGGGGAGAGGAGGAAAGGCACGGCAGGTTTCCATGACAACAACTTTTTATTTGTGCTTTCTCAATGGCGTTGGTGGAGACAGACATAGATAGATAGATAGATGGATAGATGGATAGATAGATGGATGGATAGATGGATATATAGATGGATAGATGGATAGATGGATAGATAGATATATAGATGGATAGATGGATAGATGGATATATAGATGGATAGATGGATATATAGATGGATAGATGGATAGATGGATATATAGATGGATAGATGGATATATAGATGGATAGATGGATAGATGGATATATAGATGGATAGATGGATAGATGGATGGATAGATGGATATATAGATGGATAGATGGATAGATGGATAGATAGATGGATATATAGATGGATAGATAGATAGATGGATATATAGATGGATAGATGGATAGATGGATAGATATATAGATGGATATATAGATGGATAGATAGATGGATATATAGATGGATAGATGGATAGATGGATAGATAGATGGATATATAGATGGATAGATGGATATATAGATGGATAGATGGATAGATGGATATATAGATGGATAGATGGATAGATGGATGATAGATAGATAGATGGATAGATGGATATATAGATGGATAGATGGATAGATGGATAGATATATAGATGGATATATAGATGGATAGATAGATGGATATATAGATGGATAGATGGATAGATGGATAGATAGATGGATATATAGATGGATAGATGGATATATAGATGGATAGATGGATAGATAGATGGATATATAGATGGATAGATGGATATATAGATGGATAGATGGATAGATGGATGGATAGATGGATATATAGATGGATAGATGGATAGATGGATAGATAGATGGATATATAGATGGATAGATAGATAGATGGATATATAGATGGATAGATATATAGATGGATATATAGATGGATAGATAGATGGATATATAGATGGATAGATGGATAGATGGATAGATAGATGGATATATAGATGGATAGATGGATAGATGGATAGATGGATAGATGATAGATAGATGGATAGATGGATAGATGGATGGATAGATGGATAGATGGATAGATATATAGATGGATAGATAGATGGATATATAGATGGATAGATAGATAGATGGATAGATGGATATATAGATGGATAGATGGATAGATGGATATATAGATGGATAGATAGATAGATGGATAGATAGATGGATATATAGATGGATAGATAGATAGATGGATAGATAGATGGATATATAGATGGATATATAGATGGATAGATAGATGGATATATAGATGGATAGATGGATAGATGGATAGATAGATGGATATATAGATGGATAGATGGATAGATGGATGGATAGATGGATAGATGGATAGATGGATAGATATATAGATGGATAGATATATAGATGGATATATAGATGGATAGATGGATAGATAGATGGATAGATGGATAGATGGATAGATATATAGATGGATAGATATATAGATGGATATATAGATGGATAGATGGATAGATAGATAGATGTGGCTAAGAGAGACAGAGGGAAGACACAGGCTAGTGGGCTGGGATGCATGGGCAGGCGGGGGTGGAAGAAGGCAGCAGAGTTGTATTCCTGCTTGTTTGCTTTGTCTAGAACAGAATGGCTCTTTGTGTACACCCCTCCCTCGATGCAAGACAAGGAACCTGCAACTTGCTTGCAGCCATCCAGAAATACCCTTTGAATATAGTGAGATATGTGTCTACACTACTTGATAGGAAGAAAGAATACATCTCAAGAGCAGACAGGAACAATAATACCCATGTGAATGTGCCTAGACAATCGCTGCAGGTGGGTGTTTTCCTTTCGGTGTCTTTTTGTGGTAAAGATCTAAATAATTTGCCACTTTCCCAAAAATAACTTTCAAACCAAGTACGCTAGCTTTGTGAGATAAAAGATTAAGATCTGACACGAGGGACACAAGGACCGGTTACTGAAACCTCTCACCACCTTTGTTTACTTTGATGCTGAAGCCCAATGAATCTGACGCCCACCTTTAGTGCCGGAATCGGGTGGCCTGAAAAGCAGAGTCACCGTGCAACTGCAACATCAGCAAATCAACAAGTGATATGCAGAGTTTTGCACATATTAATGTATTAATTTAGCATGCATAATTCAAGAAATAAGGGCACTTTTTGTGTTATAGAACAATGCATGGTTAAGAAATATGTTGCAATTATGGCAAGGCCTTTTTTTTACTAAACAGACATTTAAAAAAAAAGTGGAGGTATACTCTAGCATGTGCCGCAACATACTCGACAGCTCACAAGCTCATATTATCTGTCAAATACTACTGAAACCCTTGTTTACAGTTGCTTATGTGGAGCCTTGTGAATCTTACACCCACTTTGGAAAGTAAAGTCAGCCCACCTAAGACCACTGGTATTCTCTCTTGTCATCTGTGCAGTGCACAGATTAGCCGAAGATATATATATATATTTAATCAAAACAGTGTGCCTACAAAAATTCATTCTTAAGATATAATGTTGCTCACTGCACTATTTTACTCTCTCAGCAACAATTTGGGGCACACACACTGATAGACTGTCTATCTGTGTGGGGAATGACTCACCTCCTCCACCTGGAGTAGAGCCAAGCCTTTCTCGCCTCCTCCCCCTTCATCTGTGTGAGCCCTTCACTTCACTCACTCCAGTTCCACTATGGAAGCATTTCAATCATTCAAATTAGCTGTAATCACAGCCAAAGGCATAGAGTGGGAATGGCAGCACGTCACTCTGCATACTTGAGAACACTTAATACATTGATTTTATATTGAGCATGCTGTGTTTCAAAAAAGGGGGAGCTGGGGAGGAAATAAATAAGCTATCCAGGCCAAGCCTTTTTTGCCATGCATGCTTCCAAGACAAAGGATGGAAGCAGGGATGAGAGGCCGGCTTTATAATGAGCAGTTCTAAGACTCCTTTCAGTCTTCAGCATTGACATGTGAGAAGCAGTGCATCAGTAGCACCAGCTGCAGTCTTCACATAATGACACAAATTATTGGCTCGTTAATGGGTAGCTTAGCCTTGAGTGTTCAGCCTGCAACACCATTGTAGCAGAGAGGGGAACACAGGATCAATCTCTGCCTCCTTGGATGTGCTGTAAAACATGGGATGCATCTAAAGGACATCTTACCCACATCTCTGTCTCACTCTCTCTATTTCTTTCTCTCTCTCTCTTTTCCCCCTTCTCTTTCTAATCCATACTGGCCCCTGGAGACTCATATTAGGAGACTCCTACACTCGGCCCTCCCACACCCTCTTCCTCCTCCGCACACCACCCTCAGAACCACTATCTGTCCACCTCCACAGTCGGCTTGTGGACAAACCCAGAATAACAATGTGATCTTGCCTCTTAAAGATACACAAGCAGCTTTTTGCATCCTTATCTTCAGTTCATTATCTATCAATTCAAGAGCATGCTACTACATTTATGTACTCCCCGTAGCTCTGAGGTTAAGAAAAAGGAATAAAATACAACCACTTATAGATTTACTTCGTTTGATAGAATTGTTAGCTGTGGCATATCTGTGCTGGCATTCAAATATGCATTTTAATATGAAGCAAAATAATGAAAAGAAACAAAAACTTTAAAAAAACTAAAATGATCATAGCTATATAATCATCAAATACAAAAAACTCAACATCACAGTTGCATTTGACCACTGAGGCACTGAAACACCAAAGCCTCTGCAAAGCTGCAGCTCCGGAATAGCAATCAACATCAAACAGAGAGTCAAGTACAAGACACAGCACTCACAGGCTGCAGTCAATGAAGCTCTCACAGAAGGTATTGGTCCTCACTGGCCTTTATTAGGTTTACTTAGAGTGCCCTCTTCTGTCATTTCAATGAATTTTATAAATGACATTGCAAAAATAGCAAAAGCAATTATAATTTTGTATATCTGAAGAACACACATGCTCGCCCACACACACACACATACACATACGCATGCACACACACACGCATGCACGCACACACGCACGCACGCATGCACGCACGCATGCACACAGGCTAACCTTATTGTTGATTTACTCGTCCTAATTAATTTCCTTCTAGGCATATTGATTGATATGAAAATTACATTGTACAAAATCAGTAAAATTACATGTAACAACAAAGAAGATATATATATATATATATACACACACATATACATATATATACACATATATATACATATATATATACACATACATACATATATATATATATATATATATATATGTATGTATTTTAAAGAAGCACAAATGCAGATCTTATGTGAACTTTTTAAAAAGACATATCTCACATGCCCATTTTGCAGCTTCTCACCTGACTGAAGCTGTCAGTGAAGCTTGACAGGCCTGAGTCTACCACAATGGAAAACTGTGGTGTTGAACAGGAAGCCATGAGGTGCGCTTGTGTAGGAGGTGCTGAGGTAGAAACAGGGTAGTTCAGAAGTTAGAGTGCTTACTGCAGCACTATCGTCTTCTATTTTTAACCTGACTGTGGTCTTAACTTTCTAATCTTAATTGCTTGCACTAAGCACAATTTGTTTAGAGTCAGTCCACAATTACAGTTTCAAAATAGCTTGCTGCAAGCAAAGGTTTGTGTCGTGGCCCTTTAAGTGTAAGTTCAGTCAACAGTAAAACAGTCATTATCTATCCACTTTATAGTGTGTGTATGATTGAGGTGGGAAGGTCGGGGGTGTTTACTGTTTACATTTTAATAATTTTGTACTCTTGCATTTCAGCTTTCCTTTTGGGTGAAAGTGATTCATCTTTTTATTCAAACATTTTTGTGCCCTTCTTGTTTTTGTTTTTGTTGTTGTTGTTGTTGTTTTTTACGCATCACTGATTTGTAATCTCAGCAGCACAAGGCTTAAACTGCAAGGTGTCCCTTAACCTAACCCACAGTTTGAGACAGCGGTTTACTGTAAGGGACTGGGCCATCGTACACATACTGCCACCTAGTGGAATAACACAGAATTGCATTATGTTTTGTTTTGTTTTGTTTTGTTTTGTTTTGTTTTTCAAGGCCATGACTATACGGTACAGAAGAGAGATGACAAATTAAAGGAAGAATCAGAACCCTCAACCACAACAGGAAGAGCACTCATTGCCTTTGTTGTGCTAGTTTGGGCCCACTTGTCACCTTAGAGGTTCATGTTACTGCAAATAAGCACTATGCTGTTCAATGTAGTGTAGGCTGTACAATAATTGTTTTGATCTTGTGAAGAACTTCTGTTGCGATGAGTGATGAGTGATGAGTGTGCTTGAATCCAAGATGACAATGTCCTTATTCATGGGGCATGACAGGACACTGGATGGCTTGGTGATTATGAAAATATTTGAATCATATGCTATATATACTCCAGTGTCACCTAAACTCATCTGAAGTAAACACCTGTGGCAGATTTTGGATATTAAAGGACAGAACAGCTTTTAAAAAGTAGGTTCCAATCTTTTAGTGGAGTTAGATGATTTTTCAAAGCTTCAGTCCTTTTTAAAAATAATCTTTTAAATCCTTTTATTATTTTTTGTTTGTGTTTTTTCTGGAAAACAAAGGATATTGTTGGTGGAGTTAGTGGATACTTGAGATGAGAAGAAAAAAAAGGGAATTTATTATCTGAACATATAAGGTTTTAAGATAATGCTCATAGGAAGCATGAAGGACCATTCACATGTATATAAATGACATTTCAAGTATAATCTGAAGATTCTTGTTTTTCCCACATTTGAGAAGTCAGTAATGAGATGTAAAGTTGGTTATGGAGTCCACCATTAATGTAACTGAAGTAGGCATCTAGTGTCTGCACCATTATTGTGTCAGTATGCTGATTTATGAAGAGGCCTCAAGCCTTGCTTTAGCTCTTTCTGAAAACTCTAACCTTCAGTTTTTAATATGATTAATATTCATTAGTAGTCATTACTCGTTACAAAATTTTGCAGTGTATAATTTAGTTATATAATCGAGAGTTGCTAAATATTTAAAGAAAAGTCGATTTCATATTAAAACCAAGGCTTAGATGTGACTGACTCTCATAATTTTAAATGAAAATACTAACTCCTACTCTAACGTTTTTACTGTTTTTTAGCAATAAAAGTGCCAAATCATTGTCATATATTTTAATATTGTGTTGCTCTGGTTTGAAAAAGAATGAGAGATCAGGTTAAGCGTTAAATCTTCTTCCTGGAACGGTCTCCAGGCCCATCTCTGGACTCCTCACCTCGTAGTGGAATTAGACAAGGAGCCAGCATCAAGTAGTCTTCCTCATTTGAAAACAAACATCAATTAAAACATCAAACCTTTATTTTTGGGTTTCCAGTATCGTGTTTTGTGAATCTAAATTGATGAACAACTATATAGTATTTGAAGGCTTTTTTAATTACAGCAATGCAAAACTGAGAACATTTGATCCTAAGCAGGATCGATCTATACTTTTATGTGGTTCATGCCAAATTCTGAACTTACGTCTAAAAGTCACAGCAGAAATCAAGATTTATTCGACCATATTTTTCCCATCTTCTGTTGTACATTTTGGTGATATGACATGAGTTATAGCCTCAGTCTCCTGTTCTTAGCTGACAGCGCTGTAGTTTTCTCCTGCTGCTGTGGTTATTTGATTTACTGTTGCCTTCCTCTCAACTTGAAGCACTCTGGCCTTTGTGCTCTGACCTGTGGCAATGATGAATTTTCATCCAATGACATACCACATAGTGGATATTTTCAATTTTTCGGATCTTTTTATATAAACCCTTAAGCTTATGTGGAGAAATCTCAAAAAATTAATAGCTTCTGAAATTCTCAGACCAGTCGCCAGTCATTCGGACCTTGGCACAAACAGCCAAGTTCAAAGTCACCTCCCTTTCCATCCCTATTCTAATGCTTAATTTGAAGTCGAGCAGGCCATGTTGATCATGTCTACGTGCCTAAATGCTTTGGGTTGCTGGTGTATGATTGGCTGATTAGATAATTGCTTTACTAAGCAGTTCAACAGGTGTACTTATTTAGTGTAAAAGGGTGGTCGATAATCACTGGCTACTAATGAAATATAAAAGTTTTAGGGTTTTTATGTTTGTTTGTTTTTTAGGTGTACAGAATACTGAGTGTGTGAATATGTGAACACTATATGTGTTGTTAGTCTCTCTCTTGATGTGAGTTTAATTACAGCAATGTAAAAAAGGAAACTGCCACATGGTGGCACTAAAAGCAAAATAAAAAGGAGTACCAAACTATGAACATTAATACATTCAAAACACCATGTTAGTCACTGCTTAGTATGACTATAGGCCAGGCCATCTGGGCCATCTCCAACGATGGAATAATGGAGCATCAATCTCTCTAAAAGTATATTAATAGAATTTAGTGGTTGCATCAAATAAACAGTAAATTATTCATCATTTCTGAGCAAAAGCTTGTTGTTTGTTTGTTTCTAGTAGTAAAAGTTCTCCTAGAGCACTTTTCATCCTCAATCAGGGTTACATTAGAGTTTTAAATAGGTGTGTTTGTCGATTTCTGCTCATCTCCAGCCAGAGACAAGTCTCACATATAAGGTAAATTTTCCCTTGGACCACAACTTAAAGAAAGACCAGAAATAACATTAAATAATACCATCATGTTTACAGCATTGTAATGCTTCTCGGGTTAATAGAGCACTTTTAAATTAGCATATTATTGAGTGTTTATTCAATATTACATGTAACAAAATGCCTCAGACATTTGGTTTTATTTGAGTAACTGTTTCCTTCATACCCACTCAGCAGTCTGACCATTCCCCTCTAAACTCTCGCATCAGGTGCTGCTCTAGCTTGGATCATGAAAAACACTTTAGATGGCTGAGTGGGAAAATACCAGTTTCTGAAATACTCAGACCAGCCTGTCTGGAACCAAAAACCATGTCACATTCAAGTTCACTCAAACCACTTTTACTCTAAAATTGAATGGTCAGTTTGAATTTGAGTGAGTCTTATTGTCAACATGCTCAAATGCCATCTGGTTAGCAAATTAGACATTTTATTGACATTAACGGATGAACAAATGTATCTAATAAATATATAAAACCTTTTATTTTACTTTTTACAAGTGAATTTAATATTATGTATGTAAATATATGCAGTGTTGGGGAGTAACGGAATACATGTACCGCCGTTACGTATTTAAAATACAAAATATGAGTAACTGTATTCCGTTACAGTTACAGTTTAAAAAGGTGGTATTTAGAATACAGTTACTTTGTTGAAATAAATGGATTACACGGCGGTACTTTCCTGTTTCATATTGTGGCGGGTCAGGCTTGTTTGGGTTTTGTTTGACAGCTACGTTCTGTTGTTCCAGGTGGCAGCGTTACGGTTGCCATGGTTACAGGGTGACGCTCTCTCTCTGCGTGTTTCCTGGGTGAGAGAGGCCTTTTTGTTGTTGTTGTGCTAAGCTAATAGGCAGAATGCTACAGGTATAGCTCTAAAGAATGTAGCATCATAGGCAGTGTAGTCCGTGCTGCAGGGAGAATGGACTGCCATACACGTTATGTGTCTGTGAGCGAGGGAGGGAGAAAAAGGAAAAGTACGAGCTGTCATTAAGCAAAAACAGGAGCTGGAAGCATGTAAATATAATAATTACCACTGCAGCCAAGAAGAAGTGGTAATAATAATTACCACTGCAGCAAAGTTGACCCAGACAACAAAGTAAAGCTAGTTTTCGGCTACGAGCCCGACACAGAACCCACCGTATTAGCCAGAGGTCCCTTTACTACTTTACATGATAACATATTAAGTAATCCAAAGTATTCAGAATACGTTACTCTCATTGAGTAACGTAACGGAATACGTTACAGAATACATTTTGGGGCATGTATTCTGTATTCTGTAATGGAATACATTTTAAAAGTAACCTTCCCAACACTGAATATATGTATATGTATGTAGTCTTAATATTTCTTTAACTGCAACAATGTAAAAAAGAAAACCACCTCATGGTGGCACTAGAGGTAAAACATTACCAAGTTCAAAATGGTTAGTCATGAGGATTTAAACAGTCATCCATGTTACTTAAATTATCCTTATATGAGACATAATAGACATAAGATGGTTAAACATGTTTACTAAAAGGCCAAAGTCCCTTGTTTTTGTTTATATAACTAGATAGCACGCTGAATCATTTATCTATCCATGAGGAATGTAAACAGAGCATCTCATACTATGCAAATAATACAAACAACCTCTTTTCCAAAAAGTGAGAAATGTGTCAAATGTAAATAAAAAATGAATACAATGATTTGCAGTTGTCAAAAGCCTATATTTTATTGATACTACAAAACAGATAATGTATCAAATGTTTAAACTGAAAAAAAATATGAGAGCTTTTTGAATTTTATGGCAGCAAAAAGTTGGGACGTTGCCATGTTTACCACTGTGTAGCATCTCCTCTTTTAACAACTGTCCATAAAAACCTGACATCCGAGGAGACCAACTGCTGCACTTTTGTGGGAGAAATGCTGTCCCATTCTTGTCGTTGTCATGTTTTTTTTTCATGATGCTCCAAATGTTTTCAATTAGTGAAAGGCCTGGACTGCAGGCAGGCCGGTTCAGTCTTTTCTACTGCCAAGCCATGCTGTTGTAATACACGCCGTATGCTATTTAGCATTCTCCTGCTGAAATATGCGAAGCTTTCTCTGAAAGACATTCTCAGGATGGGAGCATATGTTGCTCTAAAACCTCTACCGTTCATTGCTAATGTTGCTAATAGCTATAAAACGTAATCCACTTTACCTCAGTCCATTTTAAATTAGCATTGCCCCAAAAAGGATGGCAGCGTTTATGGGTCATGGATTGGATATGGCTTCCTCTTTGCTTTAACATGCATTTGTAAATGGCCCAGTGACCCATGTTCTTAAATACTGATTTCCAGAAGTGCTCCTGAGCCCAATTATTCCTACATTTTCAATGATCTAGTGTGAATAAAATAAAGGATATTGTGTTTTTCAGATAATTGCATTTGGTTTATTTACATTTTACACACCCTCCCAATTTATTTGCAGCTGGGGTTGTATAATAACTGAAAGGTGCCAGTTAAAACATGTGAAAACTGACCAGTGAACCAAATTAGAAGAAGCTGACCTTCAGGTATATGAATATATGGGGACTCAAAGGAAGCGATAGCCAACAAAAACATTAGTGCAGTGTATTTCTGTGTAATCTCTGTGTAGTTTCATATTAAAACACAATTTTGCCTTTGTACAGATGTAATTTGCCTGGTTTGTAACACTGGTATGAATATCTTAAAGCAATAAATCACCATTAAGTTTATCTTAGTGTATTTTATTTTTACATCAATGACAGCATAGATTTTACGTCGGCTTAAACTTGAATGTTTTAAAATAAAATGTTTTTACAAATATCAATTTTTTTGCTCAATTCATAATATTATCCTAAACATGTACAAATAAGCTCCCCTAAATAGTTTTAAATTCAACTTCATTTGTGGTAATGAAAGTTAGTGTCTGATATATCATTCTTGTCGAAGGAAAACAGGGGGTCCCAAGTACTGAGAAAATGCAGTGGGAAAGCTTTAAAAGCACACATCACACACCTTTGATATACTTTATTATTATTTATTTAGAGCACGCAAAGCAGTATCATATCAGCACATGTCACATCTAAAAAAGCTCAATAACTGAATACTGAAAAAGATGCTTTAAAAAGTAATCACAAAAACACTTTTTTTTTGCTATATGATGTTACGTTTTTGTTTTTGGGTTGTTGTTTGTTGATTGATATAAGTATTTTGGGGATTGAACCTTATTCTAATGTCATTTAAGAGTGATCTACTTCAGTGGTGCAAATATTGTGACATGATCCATCACGCATTCGACGTATTAGTATTTCTCATTACCATTGATTATGGAATCGATCCATACTTTGTAGGTGGGTATCTTAGTATACCTATGGATTGATGAAGCACTGGGATTTTGGCTACTGCTGGTGGACACCACCCCATATGCCTTTCCATCTCCACAGACTAATGGACCACCAGAGTCTCCCTGAAAAGCATTAATACATGTGCAAAAAAATGATCGTTTCTGACTAAAAGTTTAATTTTTTTCATGTTAAGTTACAAAAAAGTACTTACCTTGCCTGGTCCAGTCTCGCCCTTAGAGCAGTAAAACATTTCCTTAGCACACCTCTCATCATCAGTCAGGGTTACATTCGCTTCCAGGAGTTTCACAGACATATTGCTTTCTTCTTTTGTTCTTCCCCAGCCAGAGACGACACATGATTGTGGCAGAGAGCCATCACCATGGTCTGCGAGAGCAATGGACTTCACTTTATGGTTAAATTCTGCCTTGGACTTCAACTTAAGGAAAG